>NC_041397.2:306348617-306350912 GCF_900747795.2 Erpetoichthys calabaricus | reverse complement strand
ATTGCCAAATTTATTTTTCCACAAATAAAGGGCACTTACAATAACATAGAAATCAATATAAACAACATTAACATCATTATCATATGAGAATATGAAGTAATATATAAGAAGCACATTGCATATAAATATAAATTATTAAACAGTAAAATGTTCTTGTATAATACGCTACCGTGGCTATTCGTTTGTCTGTCCAGGATTTTAAATCACCTGTAGCTCGCAAACCGTTTCACCTATTGACTTGAAATTTGGTACACATATACTACGTCATGTCTACTATTCGCTTTCCCAGACATATGAACAAATATATATATATATATATATATATATATATATATAATATATATATATATACACATACATATACACACACATACACATATATACATATACATACATAGTGCGTTGCAACACGGGCTGCGATTGTTACATGGGAGGGAGAGGACAAATCACAGCTTCCCGCTTTCTAATCGGGCTTGTGATTGCTGCTTTGACGGATGCCCAGATCCCACAGTATTTCCCCTTAGGAGAGGCGTTAGGCAAGTGTAATTGAATAGCGGTGCTGCAAGTTATTGCTCTTTTTATCTTTATTTTATTTTACTGTAGAGTCAACTCACAGCTGCGCGCACCAGTGTGTGCGTGGCGGATGCGTACGGCTGACGTTTTCATTGTGTAGCACCTCCGCTAATCATTCTTGAGGGAGATTGAAGACTTAAGTGCCAGCTTAAGTGAAAAATTAAAGAAAACATAGTAAGTTAAAAAAAAAAATCAGTTTTAACGGGAAAAGATGCCGACGAAAGAAGAGAAGCAGCGGGACGCTAGGGTGAAGAGGTGCTCATTAAGCAGCAAGCTCATCAACCTCTGAGCAAACGAATGGTAAACGTACAGAGAAAGGGGATAAATACTATGAATGGTCATGTCAAGTATATTCACTCCACGTTATCGTGCAGTGCGCTGTTACTGGTATTTTGATAAAAGAATCTGAATAACATATAAGAAGCGTATAAATTATTAAACAGTAAAACATTAACATTTACGAAGTAAAGATACATTGAGTACTACTGTAGTGCTTTCGGGTATAGTACATTTTTTGTTTGCCCATTACATGCATAAATGTATACATTTTTTGGTGTACCTACCCAAGAACACGCGACATGACCCGGCAGTTAAAAATGTATCGCTCCAGCAATTTTAACTCTGTTACAAAGTCATCTAATATGGTATTGCAAACGGCAGCGGGAGCGTTTCTATAAACTCAATTTAAACTTACTGTTTACACCGTGCTTTGAAGATGCATAGTATGCGACACGTGTTTCGCCGTAATTGTGGGCTCATTAGGAGTACACAGTCACTGCACTCCCTTACTGGAATCGATCCTCGGACGTAGAGGCCAAGCCCCTAACGTTGTGCTACGGTGTGTGGTTCGTTCATTTGACAGCATGTAGATCGGGGTAATTACATTGCAGGCATTCGTAGTCTGGTTCACAATCTGATTGTATGGGTGGTTACCTACCAGGTAACGGTTGTGGTTGGTGAGCAAGTCGGCTAACTTCTGCCACGGTGCCCTCTTTCAGTTGCGAAAAGCAGATCATACAATGGTTGAAATAGTTTAATATATATAGCAAAATCACCGCGCTTCGGAGGGGCGAATATGGTATTGCAAACGGCAGCGTTTCTATAAACTTAATTTGAAGTTACGATTTATACCGTGCTTTGTTTCATATTCTTTTCCTACCTTATCAATTGTGTAATGTGTTTTTTGAACAGGTTTGATTTATGCAACTGATCACTCCTGCTGCGTTCAGTCACTTCACGTGAGCCGCTCTCTTGTGTGATGTTGTGATGTCCACGGGTTTATTTAATGTTAGCTAAGACCCGGCAGTTAAAACTTTCTCGCTACAGCAACTTTAACTCTGTTACAAAGTGATGCAAACTCTCGTTTATACCTCGTGTCTTCTCATTAAACTTGTATCTCGCGAATATGGCATTGCAAACGGCAGCGGGAGCGTTTGTATAAAGTTAATTTAAGGTTAGGTTTATACCGTGCTTTTTTATACCTCGTGTCTTCTCATTAAACTTGTATCTCGCGAATATGGTATTGCAAACGGCAGCGGGAACGTTTCTATAAAGTAAATTTAGACTTACGGTTTACACCGTGCTTTTTTATACCTCGTGTCTTATGAAGATGCTTGTATGCGTCACTCACTCGCTTCTTATTGTTTCGCTGCCTTCTCAATTGTGTAATGAGTGTTTTCTTCAGCGCTCTTTGGGGCTCCTCCTTCTTTTCTACGTACTGAG
>NC_041397.2:306261117-306346117 GCF_900747795.2 Erpetoichthys calabaricus | reverse complement strand
CAATCATGTTACGTTATTTTTAAAATGTTTCCTTTACTTTTTCATAACCTCTTTAACACACTACTTCTCCGCTGCGAAGCGCGGGTATTTTGCTAGTAAGTTAAATAAAGGACAAGAGCAAAAGGTGAACCAAAAATGCAGGCAAAATTCTGTGAGCTGGCCGAACTCAAGTTCAAACAAAGCCAGAACAAATCACAAATATTTGGGGCACCAGCCGGATAATCCCTTTTAATTCTAACAAAATTATCGATAAACAAAAACAGGTGTCGTCTGGTAATACTTAACATAAGGCAGTGCAGGAAATAAAACAGAAAATGGCTTCAGCGTTAATTCTATCTGACAAAGCAAAGGAAGGCTTTCCTAGAGCTTTCAGTCGTCAGAACTGGTCTCCTCAAAAGACAAATTAGTGGAGGCACCCGGTCTTTTTATAATGGGAGGACCAGAAGAGGCGGAGCTAATTTCCTTCATTGAGAGGTTTCTGGGAGTTGTGGGAAGAAAAGAAGACGGAGTTAGCAACAGTGCCCCCTCTCACCCTGGTGGGTTGCCGTTTACCTTGAATGAGCCAGCAAGGAAATCCGCAGATGCACATGTGTGACAGTTTGTACACAGAAAGTCAGAAACAGAATTGTAGTCAAATATGAGTTTGGAAGGATTCATCTAGCTGGAAATCTATCTTAAAATCTCTGCAATAGATTGGCACCCTGTCCCGGCTTTGATCCTGCCGGGGTAAGCTCCAGCACCCCCATGATCCTGGTCTGGATTAGGTGGGTTCGAAAAAGACATGACATGACAATCTAAAGAATAATGCACTGATTTGTTTATTTTACTCCTTAAACTCAGATGAAAGGGAAGTGTTTGTCATCATCTTTATACCCACAACCCCATGATACCACCAGATGTGCAATTCTGTGTTCATTTCATAGCAACGTGGCAAAAACTGCTCCATTAAATGGTGGCGCCCATGATAAACAAAATGTTATTGAGGAAAGGACAGTAAAATATTCCAGTATTTTAACAACATTTTATGGATTCAAAGTAATTTCAAATTCAGAATCCTTTGGTTGAAAAAACTCCTAACAAACTCATACATTTTCAGAAAACATCTTGGGAAAGGCACAGACAAATTAACACTAGAATTACCAGAGCCTATGAAAAAACTCGTAGATCCATCCCACCTTAAATCTCTTTGCACCTCTCCATCAGCGTCTTTTGTCCTGTAAATATGCAGATAAGCAGCAAGCAGCCTACTATCACATCCCCCCACCACTACACAGTTTTCTCAGCTCAAGTCTGTTTACCTGCGTGTCAGTTTCTTAGAGTTGTACAGAGTGAGAAGTCAAGCAAAATGACACCTTTTATAAATAATATATGGGGTTATTTGGAACACATGCATTTCATGTGTGTTCCGTGTCTACAACAATCTGCTGTATATAAACACATCGTTAGAACAGAAACGTTTTTCATTTTTTAGTAATAACTGACAAAATGTAGACATGACGTCTTTAATGTGTGAAGCCTGAAGTCCAAATATCAAATAAACACCTTCACAAAGGTATAAATATAACAGAACAAGCGCGCTTCTATTCAAGAATATAACTGCAGAAAAAGAACCCGCGTTACGGTGCAACATTAACACATATTTACTACAACTGCTTCGGTGGCACAACGGTATCAACTGTTGATTGGTAATCCAAGTGTTCGACCTCGGACGACTCCATTTTGAGAAGTGAGCTGTTCTTATTCTTACTATCTTAGAATAAAAACATACATTTGATTTGAGTCTGTAAGAACCAGTGTAAATTTATCTTACTTGTAAAGGTTAGTTTTGGTTAGTTTTTCTCAGTCGCGTTCACGATTCCACCCCCCATCCCCCCATCTGACAGTGCTGTTTTCACATAAAGATGCGCTATAACAGAGGTGAACTCAGATGATGACGACGTTCTACATCGGAGAAAGAATGCACGTCGCACTTTTGCCGTTGCTGTACTTTGTATATGTACATGGGAAGCTTTGCAGTCTACTTGTGACTTTACGCTGTAGGAAGTAAGTAAATAAATCAGGATAAATAGGTAAATAACATTCGATCTTGCTCTTATATACAAAGTACAGCGACGGCAGCTTCCACCTGCATCTATAGACTCTTCAGTACGCAAGCGACTCTCCATGCTAATGTTTAGATCTGGACGGCGTATGTGCCCAAAAAAGAAGTCTGACTGCATTCTCGTACCATTGCTTCCGAACTGAAGTGTAAGCATGCACTTTTCGTGGCATTACACATGTATTTTTTGAGCACGCCCGTGTTGATCAAACACAGGAAGCTCTGCAGTCTAGATCTGAGTGGTGCATGTGCCCAAAACATTAACATTTATATGTTACTTACATAAAAGCCAGATCGAATGTTATTTATTTTGATTTATTTACTTACTTTCTACAGCATAAAGTCACAAGTAGACTGCAGAGCTTCCTGTTTAGCTATTACCTAAGCTGTCCCAATATCAGCATCTCTCTGCATGCCACAGTATTTAAGAAAATTGATTTTTTAAATCCATTGTATGGATATCACTGTCCCAAGATTTTGATAAAACATGATAAATCTTATTTTGTGGTTTTGTGCTTCAGTAAGAATTACAAATGTTTGCTCATTCCTGCCCAAGTTACTAATAAAATGGGTCAAATGTTCAGATGGCACCGCACCCTTTCCTCTGATTGGTGGATTTAAATGATGTGCCCCGCCCCCTTTTGGTTGATTGGTGAATTACAACTTGTCCCCTCCCTAAACCCACCCAGACTCCCACCCCTTCCGCCTGATTGGCCCTGCTTTGTGTCAAGAGCATTTTGATGGATTTATGTCATGCCCAGACTCCCACCCCCTCCACCTGATTGGCCCGGCTTTGTGTCAAGAGCATTTTGATGGGTGTCAATCCCACCTTAATTCACCCCACCTCCGCCTGATTGGTCAAGCTTTGTGTCAAGAGCAGTTTGACGGATGCTGCCCCTCGGTCTGTCAACACCTGTTTGTTGGTTAGCAATCCCCTCTCTGCCCCTTCTCCCGAGGCCCTTTATATAAAAAGAACGACCTTGCCATGTCCCTGAGGCCTGATCGACATGTCCAGACATGAATTGCCCGCCTCTGACAGGTGAAAAGAACACGTTCAAATAAGTCGCCTCCCTTTTGAAAGTTGAAAAAAGACTCTGTGAAGAAATGGAATCTATTACCAGTGCCCCAGTGAAATGTCGGATCCGCAGGGTCAATTTGAATGCCCATTGGAAAGGAGTTATAAGACATTTGTTGCCTGAGTTTCTTGAAGCTGAAGTGGCAGACAAGGATCGGACAAAGTCATGTGAAACACGGGCCGAATCAGGCGATGACGAAAAGGAAAACTACCCGCCACCTTTAGTATTCAAGGTATGACTTTCTGAAAGCTGAAGTGGCGGACGAGTAACAGACTAAGTTGTCTGAAACATCAATAGAATCGAGCGATGACAAAATGGAAACCCCACCTTTATTCTATGCCACGCCCCTTCCTTTTACAATAAATACTCAGCCTGTTATCAGCCGGGCCCAGATCAAGGACTCAGCAATTTCAGAACTCGTTGAAGCTTTTAAAGCTCTTCGCATATCGGCTGCTACAGACTCTGAAATGACGGCTGTCGGCGTAACAACCTCAGGGGTCCCGCCTGAGGCTCCAAAGCCTGAATCTTACCAACTCTATAACTCGGACAGGGAGTTCGAGATCGACTGCATTCAGGGCAACCAAGAATCTGACCCGCTGTTTTTTAGTGTACAGCCTGATTACAGTCTGTGGTCTAGAGACATTGAGGCCGATGGTCTATTCCATTCTCCAGGACCGGTAATGTGTACCCCTGTCTCCTCTGATGGTGCTCAGACGGATACCTCTTACCTAGCTCCAGGACAACCATGGGTGAACAGACAAGCTCCACAGGAACCAGTGTCGATTGGACTTTCTGAGACAGATATGGATTGTCCTGATGGTGTGCTGCCTGAAACCTGGAATAAGGCCCAGCAACTTGTTAAAGGGCTGTTGACATCTCTGCTGGACATTATTGTCTACCACGACCAGAAAAAAGAATGTCAAGGCTGCGAGATAGACCATCCCAGCCAGACAAGACATTCCTGCCTCAGTGAACCTGACAGCACCTACCATGTAGGACGCTTTCAGAAGATTCTGATGATTTTTTGCAAGTCTTGGTTGAAACGATTGGCTGTGAAAGTTCTGAGGTATTATAACATTTTACTTCCGTTTCACAGAACACATGTTGTGATTAAAAAGACTGTTGATGAACTTGAAAATACCTACTCTATTCGTGATGCTATAATGCAGTCATTTTATGAAATGGATGAACACTCCTACTCTGTAACCCGCTGTATTGCACATGAGTTTTGTAAGTGTAACCATGATCATGAGGGCTGTAAGAACCCCTGGGGTGAATATGACCTGGAATATGCTGATGTGGCAGAACTTGTTGGTAATTCTGAACCTGAGGCCGTACCAGTCTGAACAACTCAGATTACTAAATAAATGGTTTCTAAGTTGATAAGTTGTGTCAGTGTCTGTTTTATCACCGGCGATGGAGCAGGTCTTGGAAAAAACATATAACTTTGAGAACGTGGGATCTTTGGGATGTAAAGAATCCCTGAAAAGAGCTCTCTTGCAATCGGATCACAATATTAGGGACCAAGAGGTGTCCGAGTGGTTATCGGGGCAATACACCTACACGATACATAAACCGGCCAGAATCCATTTTAAAAGGAATAAGGTGTATGTTTCCAATATAGACGGGCAATGGCAGATCAGCCTTGCAGATATGACAAACCTGGCCGACTATAACCAAGGTTACAAGTATTTATTGACTTGTATAGATATTCTTTCTAAATATGCCTGGGTCCGGGTTCTGAAAAACAAAACAGGTAAAGAAGTGACGAGGGCTTTTCAAGAAATTTTGGAGGAAGGTAGAGTTCCCGTCAAACTTCAGACCGATGGCGGTAAAGAGTTTCTCAATCGAGAATTTCAAAGCTTGCTAAATAAACACGGGATAAAACATTTTATCACCGCTAGTGAATTAAAGGCTTCGGTGGTTGAGAGATTGAACCGAACTCTGAAGACCAAAATGTGGTGTTATTTCAGCTCCCGCAATACCCGGTCCTATCTGCAAGGGCTACAGGATTTGGTGAAATCTTATAATCTGAGTTATCACGAGGCATAAAAATGCCTTGAGGTGAATAGTTCCAATTCTTGGAAAGTGTTTAAAACATTATACGACCTAACTAAACCCATAAGCCCCCCAAAATATACATTCAAAGTCGGAGATACGGTGAGAGTGTCGAAATCCCAGAATCCTTTTACAAAGGGATATGAGCAAACATTTTCAGACAAGGTATTTACAGTTTAACAGCAGGGACTGCTAAATTACAGCAATGAAACTCTCAATTCTCAATTTGCAGCGGGTCTTTTTTACAAAGACACGGCCAACGAACATGAAAACGCGGCCTTGGACGGTCCGAATGAGGGATTCAAAAAAAGAAATGGTTATACAGCCCAGGGTAAAACAGTAGAACTCCTCGGACACATTCATTCCGACCTATTTTTTCAAAAAAAAAGCATGAACACCCTGCAGATCACCAAACTCATGTCCTGTAACCCGTACACAGAAAATCTGTTTTACGGAGTGTTGGCGTGCGATGAACTGCCTGAAAAAATACTTACGAATCTCCCGGCCATGATCATCATCAATTGTCACCGTCAAAATCAACCCGGAGAACACTGGTTGGCAATACATTTCAGAGAAGACATAACTGGAGAATTTTTCAATGCCTACAGCGCCCCACCAGACTTTATCTATTTTCCTGAGGAAATATACAGCTTTTTAAACAGAAACTGTAAAGAAATTATTCACCATACCTGACAGCTTCAAAGCTGGTTTTCCACCGTCTGCGGGCAACACTGTATTTTTTTCCTGCATCACAGAGGGAAAGGACGCCCTTATAAAGATGTCATGAACCTGTATTTTAATGAAGTCACCAAGAACGATTATATGGTTCAAAAATTTGTCAGCACCTTGTCTAAGAACACTTCTAGAGGTTTTCAGGATCACCCCTGTATGCAAAGTTCTATGACCTGTAATTATCTTAATAAAGAATAAGCAGGCTGTGTAATCAAATGTAATGTTTTATTAAATAAAAATATAATTACATTTCAATAAGGAGTCCATTCATTCTTTTTGCAAGATCTGGTTTTCTTGCCAACAGGTATATCGTAAGCAGCGGCCGCAGCAGCGACCCTGTCAGGGCAGTAGGTTTGAAGCTCTCCAGAAGTTCTCTCGTGTCGGCGTTTGGCACGGCGGATGCTGGAATGTTCAAACTGGGCATGGCCTTGAAAAAATCTTTCCACCCCATAGGTCTCCAATAGGATGGTATGTTGTGGCGGGCGGTCAAGTTCCACATTAGATCGACCATATTCGTACCGGCTAATGGTTCTCCATGAAACACAAGCTCTCCCAAGGCATTCCAATAGGTTGTATTAGTATTATGCGACATTTTCTGTAAAATAATTTTGGTATATTTCTTTGATTTATCCAGCGCACTTTTCAAAATCTCATCGTTCACCCGATTTTCTGGGGTACTAGGAGACTCTTTGATCTCACCCGGTGGTTCCCCCTTGCTCTCTGCAGGCAGCAATAGCATCAGAGTCCTGGTTTCTTTATCTGCTTTTCTCACAAAGGTAAGGTATCTTTGCAAGACGTCGTATAAAGTTTTACTTTTGCATTGGTGCTCAAGTCACTATGTTCGAGTATGAATTTCATTTGTTTATCCAGTTCACTTTCTGTAGTGTTTAAAAGGTCGCTGGAAGCTCTGGCTTTCTGTTGCAATTGAGCCATTTGTTGTTGAGGTACCAGGTACATCTTGCATGTGTATTCCATATTTATAATCTCGAACCTATTAAACTAGTTATGAAAGGAATGGCCGCGCTTAATAGGGCTCAGAGAAACCCTCCTTTCTAATTTTGAAGGACTTTTTTCTTTTTAACGGTAAGTTTTTTATCGCTGAGTTTCTTAACACTAGAATTACCAGAGCCTATGAAAAAACTCGTAGATCCGGCCCACCTTAAATCGCTTCTTAAAACCCTTCTCACCTCTCCGCCAGCGTCTTTTGTCATCTAAATGTACTGATAAAGACAAGCTGCCAGCAGCCGGCTATTCCATCCCCCCAACGACTTAGAACGTAAACGAGCTTTTCCCAGCTAATGCCTTGATTGATTATCTGGGAGTGAAGTGGAGTTTTAGAGTAGAAATAATAAGATTGTTATTTGGAACACACGCATTTCATATGTGTTGCATTTCTACAGTAATCTGTGTAAACACATTGTTAAAACAGAAACGGTTTACAATATTCTAGTAGCAAATGACAAAATGTAGGCATAAACTATATAATGTATGAAGCCTGAAGTCCAAATATCAAAGAAACACTTTCACAAAAGGTACAAAAAAAAAAGCCACCGCCAAAAAAAAGCCGCCTTAGTGTGCGACTTTGACACACATTAGCTATCACTGCTTCCGTGGCGCAACAGTATCAGTTGCTGACTAGGAATCCAAAGGTTGTGAGTTCGATCCTGCACAGCTCCATTTTGAGAAGTGTTCTTATTTTCACTATTTTAGAATAAAAAGATACATTTGATTTCAGTCTGTAACAGCTGGTGTAATTTATGATATTTGTAAAGGTTAGCTTTATTTTTTTTTTAAATTCACTTTTCATTGTCTCAGTCGCGTTCAGGATACTTCCCTACTGCCCCCCACCTGACACTGCTGTTTTCACATAAAGACGCTCTATAGTTCTGCAGTGTATCACGATACATACGACCGCATGTTTTTTTTCCCCCAATATTGCCAGTCCCCACGTGTTGCTGTATGCTGTTTCTTTTGTACTCCCGGACATGCAGAGGAAAGCATAGTAAAGAGCAGTAACTTCAGCGCTATATGCAATCATCAGACACTCCCCATCTGACACTGCTGTTTTCACATAAAGACGCGCTAAAGCTCTGCAGTGTACTTGTGACTGCATTGTCGTACCAATGCTTGCGAACTGAAGTGTCTGCATGCACTTTTCGTGGCATTACACGTGTATTTTTTGAGCATGCCCATGTAGCTCAAACACAGGAACATATGTTGATGTAAAAGTATAACAAAACAAGTGCACTTTTATTCAAGACTATAACCGAAGAAAAAAGAAAGCAAGTTACAGTAGGCGGTTGATATGACAGCTTGCGTGGTGCAATGCTAAGAACTGCTGATTTCCATTCTGTGCTATATAACGGTTAACATTTGAATCTGATGATTGCATATAGCGCTGTCTTATTCAGTGTGCGCGAGAACATGCAGGTGGCCAGTTGCTGCGTGCTACAATGCACATTTTAAAAAAAGAAAGAGACAAATATATGTGACGTTTTGAAGAAATCATTTTATGACGCGAATAGTACCAATCAGAAAACATCGTCGAAGTAATGCAATATTATTTGAAAACGAACAGCGTCAGATTGGGTGTGAAGTTATACTGGCGCTGTTTGAGTCAGATCAGAAGCTGAATAAGCTGAAAAAGCTCCTGTTCTGACTCTAAGTAAAAAAGCATGAATTAATCAACAGAAATAACCGCGATTGACATTTTAAAGTTAACGATTTACAGTGCATACCAATTTATAAATTCAATGTCCGTTTGAGGAAAAAAAAAAAAACACTTCCTTCAAAGCTGAGAATCGAACTCACGTCTCTATAGCACGACAGGGTTGCTGTGCTGCAAGTCAGCATACCGTAGCGTTAAGCCACGGAAGCTGTTGTATCATTCTTGAACCTTTTGTGAAAATGTTTATTTGATGTTTGGACTGCAGGCTTCACAGATTCTATAGTTTATGACTACATTTTGTAACATTTATTACTAAAATATGAAAAAAGTTTCTGTTTTAGCAATGTGTTTACACAGATTACTGTAGAAACGGAACACGCATGAAATGCGTGTATTCCAAATAGCGATCTATTATTTTCATTCTAAAACTCCAGCAGTTCAGTCACTCCCAGATAATCAAACAAGCCATGAGCTGGGAAAACTTAGTGAACGTTCGGCGACGGTGGGGGGGTGGAATAGCCGGCTGCTCGCTGCTCCTCTTAATCGGCACATTTAGAAGACAAAAGAGAGGTGAGAACGGTTTTAAGGTGGGCCGGATCTACGAGTTTTTTCGTAGACTCTGGTAATTCTAGTGTTAATGGCACAACGATGCTTCTTCTGTAGCTTGAACTGTCTGGAAGTCAGTGATATGTTGCCTTTTAAATTATTGAGAGCTATTTCAGCCAAAGCGTAAATTAAATTGTCCAGAGCCTCGGTCAACACCGTTTTTCTTCGGCGACAGGAAACCCTATGCAGGGTCATGAGTAGAGGGAGATTTCTTTTTATTCTGCATGACATGCCGGCTCTTTCTCAAATACTTGGAAAATCTTACGTCTTTATCTTTTCACGACGTACACCGCAGGCCAGTCAGGAGGAAATGAAATTCGTCAGGAATATGGGCTTTCAGATCCACCAACAGATAACCGTAAGGGGCCCTTCTAGAGTCCTCAAATGCCTCCAAGAAAAATGTACCTCCCAGGGTACATTTGATGTGGTAAATTGGTGATTTGAAGCTTATCTCAAGGGTTTTTAAAGAGGGTGATGTAATTAGCATTCAGATTTATTGTTCTACTTTTCTTGCCTTGAAAAAATAAATTTTGGACCAAGTAAATGGACAAATTCCTGTGATGAGTATATTTTGTGAAGGCCCTCTCTATCTCCTCGCTATGGCTCGCCTGTTCCATCAAATGGAACATCAAATGGAAACATCAGGTGGCAGTAGTTCATCATCACTTAAGGAAGAAGGTAATCCCTCTAAAAATTTTGTTTTTGGAAATCGTACTAACAGTTCTTCATACAGAGGCTGCCAACAGCTACAGTATAAAACCAGACTATATTGTCAGGGCGGCGAGAAAGCACATGGTCCGCATGCTCCAAAAGCTTTTTCACATAATGCGATTTACCTGAACAGGAGGGCCCAGAGACTATTTTTGAGAATGGATGCTGAAGTCTAACATCAAAACCCTCTTTAGTATCCATAGGGGAGAGATGTGAAATCAGGCAATAGAACCCTTTTGTTGTACACCACTCTGAATCTTTTTCTGAGGGTATGATTTTACAGCGTCAGATTATTTTTGTTCCTATGAATCTGTGCGCCATGAACTGTTATTTCTTTTGCGAGATCGTGGTTTACAAAACTATGTACTAGATCCATTAACTAGTATACCGATCTAACCGTTTACCGATCTAACCGTTTCATGATTGAGAGTAATGCCCTTAACCTTCATACAGAACTTGCCTTTGAACGTTTTGTATGCATACGTTTTCAGACCCCCAGAAACAAATTCTTCTATGAAGTCGTCAGGATCTAGTTCGCTGGTGAGTTTACCTAAATAGTCACCGAGCGGTGGCGTGTACTGCCCGGGCAATGCTGTGAAGATAATGGAATCTGTATCAAAATAGGAGACCCGATACTTGTCTGAGAACAGGTAATCGAAGAATTCTTGGGTGTGTTTAACAAGCGTAGTGGTAAGTTGGTTAGGCTTCTGACCGAATTTTCCCCAAAGAATATTCAGAAATAACTTGGAAATTTGTCTCTTAGCGGGGTCTGAGGTTATGTTTTGCGCGCTCCAATAATACGCCTTCTTTTACGATATAGTCATCAACATAGCGCTTGCGGGACACCTCGTCCTGGGCCCACAATGGCCAACCAGAGTCCTCCTGTGTGCCTTTCAGACGAATTTTGATGTAATCGGAAAATAAATCTGCGGTGCTCTGGTCGTAGTGCCATATCTCATGAATTTTTAAAACTCTGTATCCTTTATCTAAGGCCTTTAGTACTTCAACGCTGCACCAGGTTTCTGATAAAGACCTTTCCCGATCATTGTGACGGCAAAGCTCGGTTGATGTCTGGGTTTCTACACACATAGAGTGAACATCAATTTACCGCAAATTCTTAAAGGGAGGACCGGAAATACAAAGTGCGAGGGGCTAGCATGGTGATTTTAATGAGCCCAAAGTAATGTTTTAGATCGCCAAACTCCTCAAAAACAAATGTTGGATGGCCGTTCGGGTAGGTCTTTGTTTTGTTGACATAAAGGTACAGACTTGTAAAATTGTAATAATGAATTTGCTCATTGCCTTGAACTTTATGATATAATTTGATAGCATTGATGCGCCCTCCATACAGGGCATCATGGGGGCTGATAGGTTCAGGAAACTCAAATCGCTCTAAGAAATCCTGAAGCTCTGAATCATCTTTTTTCATGCGTTCCCACTGGTGCTCCCAAATCACTCTAACCGCCAGATTAAATATTTCACACAATTTCTTCATTTTGTCGTCAAACGTTTTAAACGATTTGGCATAAGACGGACCCATGAGAGGATGTTTGGCTTGCGCATCGTAGCACTTTGGACATCCGTTATAAAAGCAACCAGCAAAGTCAAAGGCTGTCGGTACACCCTGAATTTTGACGTAACCATCTAGATAAAATGAGCCCATCTTTACTTCACTGTGATTCAGGGCATGTCGAATGTTTATTTTTTCCTTCTTGGAAAGAAACATCAACCACTGAATAGAAGCATTAGAATAAGCTTTGTGGGTGTTTTTGTAATTATCATTCGAAATTATTCCAATTGATTTATTAGGCATGCAGTTTTGTCTGTACATGGACAGTCAAAGAGAAGCTAGTGTCATACCCTGAAAAGGGTCAATATTACCAATCCTGAGCACCTCCTCTCTAAATTTCATGCAAGCTGTTCTCAAAATAACAACATTGTTTCTACAGTAGTAAGCCTTTCTTGTCTAAAGTTGAAGGTTTAGCTTTTAATCGAATTGTACCAAGACAAAAATTCCTCTCTTTCCTTGCTCATCATGTGTTGAATGCCGTAATATTTAGGATCTGGGTACGGACCGATGTAATTTTGATTTTCACCAGTGTTAAAGAAATAGGGAAAGTACCCTTTCTGAGCCTGGAATCCCATGGCTTTGGGCATACTGCTCAATTTCGTAGGTAAGAAGTTCAATGAGTCAATAAATCTCAAGTCATAATCTTCTTCTATAAAACACATTAGTTTACATCCCTGAGTTGTAACAAATGGAGTTTGCCCGCTCTTGACGAGATATTTCATTAGGAAATAGCTGTCATACCCCTTAGAATTGTGAGCTATGAACATGTAATTTTGGTATTTCAGGTGTCGATATCTGTTGAAGAACTTTGCTACGCAGTCCTCACCGGCCCGACTCCACAATTTACCGTTCCAATGCATGCAGTGGATGTAATTTGGGATGTGGGTTCCGTCATCTTGACGCAACTCAAAATCATAGAACACATACTTTTTGTGGACTGGTCTTTGTGGTAAGCTTTGAATAAAACATTGATGATTTTCATCTGACTCTTTCACTACAACTCTACAAGCGCAACAGTGTCTGGGGCGACACTTGTGAGGTTTTGACTCAGCTTTCAACCTGTATCTCTGGTAACAGAGAGTGCAGACTTTAAGGACGTCGCAGATGCTTTCAGACTGATGCGTCTTTTCATTAAATTTATACGTTTTGTGGAGCTCAAAGGAAATCCTTGATCAGCAAAAACGATTGCAATTGGGGCATCGAAAAGCCTCATTGTCAACCCATTGGCAGTCTGTAGATAAACAGATGTTACAGTGATGGTCGCAGCGATGTCGTGACGGACTAGAATATCCCATGTAGCAGAAATCGCAGATATAGTCAAATCCCAGAAATCTTTTTAGATTCAAAATACCGTACTAATGCTCATTGTGCAAAAACAAGAACGCCGTCTTTGGTTTTCTGGCACGGGATGCTTCAAATTTTAATAGAGCGCTAGTGTTCGGTTCCCGGTACCAGACGATAATTTTAATACCCAAAAGCCTCTCAAATTTTTCAATAACTGAAAATGCTACTTTCTGATCCAGTGTGTCACACACGTGCGAGTAGGGGGATGTTGTGTGGACCAAGTAAAGGTAATTCCACGCCAGGCCAGGGGAGGGCGGGGTGCACTAAACCTTCTCCTGTTGTCTCTGCAGACCAGCCGGGGGAAAACCTATCTGAATCAAGAACGTTACTTCCGGTTCGGGCGCCTAGAAGAACATCAGTTCCAGTTCCGGCGCCTAGAAGAACGTCACTTCCAGTTCCGGCACCCAGGCTGATATCAGAAAAACATCACTTCCAGTTACCCTACATCACTTCTGGTAACCCTACATCACTTCCTGTCTGACCACTTAAAACCGCCATCTTTTCCAACCTTCATCAGTTCTGTCTTGGACTCAGTATGATCAACAACTCTGTTGAATGAAAAGAAAACCTTTGCAGCTAGGAACATTATGCGGGTGGCTGCCCCAAACCTTTTTACGTGTGTTGAGTCTGTTCCTTTTACAGTGGCGTAGTCGACAGGATGATGGCCTGCTGGAGAGATTGGAAGGCAAACATAAACCTAGGCTCGACACACGTTTATAATCCAACAAAATATCAGATGGGTAAGTACCGCTCCCGAGTTGCTGAGTGGGCGTCAGTCGGGGCGTGTCAGGGAAAGCTTGAATATGCTTCGAAACATAATGGCCTGGACATATAACCCCGCTAAGGCAACTAAGAAACAGGCCATGGCTTTGTGGGCTAAGGTGGTTGGTTGGTTACAACCCCATAAAAAATCCAGCCACCAAATAGCGGAGCAAGTGGCTTGCGCCCTATTCCTCAGAAGCCTACCCGGAAAAATCGCCCAGCCGGCCTGGGATTATAAAGATATTGTCTCGCTAGCCGAGATAATAGATCACCACAGGGCGGAAACCGACTTGGGAGTGTCAGAACAGGACTCGTGTAAACCCGGGCGTGCTTGTGTCCCTATTACAGAGTCCCGCGGCTATAATGCGAAGCATGCTCGAGTAAACCGTGGGACGCACCGGCAGGCCCTGCGGGGTGACGAAGGGGTCTGCGGGGTGATGTGGGAGGAGGCACATGCACGCTCGCTAATCCACTGGCCTTTCCACATACGGGAAAAGTGCTAGTCAATGGAATTAAAGTTATCGCTTTATTTGATTCCGGCAGTAACATTTCCATTGTTGCTCACCATTTGATATTACCACGACAATAGCGTAAGATTAAGACCCACATTACCTGTATTCACGGGGATGTCCAGTATTATTGATCCTCCAACTGCTTTATCTGTCAGGACGGCGTAGTTAAGAAGTTAACGGTGGCAGTGATGAATAATCCTCCCTTCCCCGTGATTCTAGGAAGAGATTGGGTCGACATAAATAGAGATGATAAAGGCACTTCTTCTCCTCGTTCACTAGGTCTAGTCACGGACGCCAATTCATCACCCTCAACTTCCTCCACGCCATGTATACAGTCGGCTGAGGAGTGGACTTCGGCCTCTAGTGATGACGAAGAAACACCCGGGACGTCGCAACCAGAGACGTCATTAGCAGGCGCTCAGACGACTCGGGACGAAAACCCGCCCCTTGAGGTCGAATCCGATCCTCTCTCACGTCTGCAGTTTCAATTCAGGCAGACGCTGGCTTCATTTAAAAGGAAGCAATGGAATGATGACTCCCTTAAATTTGCAAAGAATGCAGTTGTTCTGATAGATGGCCAATGCACCTCACATCCAATGCCACAGGGTCCGCACTTTTTGCTCAATAATGATCTGTTATATCGGGTGGCAGAGCATGAGGGACAGATGAGGTCGTTGTTGTTAGTACCATGGACTTAGCGGCGACAGGTCTGTGAACTAGCACATACCCATCTGCTGGGAGCCCACTTGGGCCCTGAAAAAACACTAGAGAGAATTAAACTCCGATTTTTTTGTCCCGGGATTAACGAGAAGGTTCGCCGGTTTTGCACATCCTGTCTGGAATGTCAACTGAGGCAAATTCCTAGAAGGGACCGTGCTCCTCTAGTTCCCTTACCCTTAACTGATATCCCTATTGAACGTATTGGGGTCGACAATAATTATATTTCATTTAGTCCTTTCCATAAAAAAATAGAAAACTGTTCTAATAAGATAATGAAGACATACCGTTTTGACGAGATTCGGTGTCATCTTTCAGTATTAACGGCAAGCGGCGTAATGGGATGGAGAGTGGCTGAACGATTATTTATATACAGTGGAACCTCGGTTTGCGAGTAACTTGGTTTAGGAGTGTTTTGCAAGACAAGCTAAAATTTTTAATAAGTTTTGACTTGATAAATGAGCGAGGTCTTGCAATACGAGTAGTATGTATACGCTTTGTCTGCTGAACGTCATGTGATCACAACTGAGCTGATGGTTCTTCTCTCTCTCTCTATCTCTCTCTCTCTCTCTCTCTCTCGCTATGGGATTGTGGGCAATCATCTCCTATTCTCCGTCTGAGTCGGTGTGCCTCACTCATATAGTCAACATCTGTGCAAGCGCATACTGTTTACTGCAGCATTGTGACTGTGTGTGTGTGTGCGTGCGCATGTGTGTGTGCTGTGACGTGCGAACCCCCGTCTTGCACCCCAAAACACGAAGCTGAGTCTCAGTACTTTAACAACACCAGCTTTATTCAGCTTGAAACAACAACAGTGCGGTTATTTACCGTAGCGGGATCTGCCACTCTCCTATACACAGACACAGCAGTCAGGCAGGGTCGTGGCCAAGTAGTACTGTGCCCTGCGCATTTATAATGTTCCTTGTTCCTTGTATCACCCATCGATGGCAGGTGCTTATAGCATGTCCGCGATCTTTTCGGATTCGCTTTTACGGCGAACTGCTATTGATTTGGGACGCTCTTCTGCGTGTCGTTCCGTTGGGTGGAATCCCACAAGAGTTTAGAAACTCACTCACACCAACCATGATTCTTTTCAAAGGTAAAGTGCAAGTTAATTTGTTTTATGTATTTTTACTTTAGATTTTGTAGTAATCATTTTTATATGAACAGTTTTGGGTTGTGGAACGAATCATCTGAGTTTCCATTATTTCTTATGGGGAAATTCTTTTTGATATATGAGTGCTTTGGACTGCGAGCACGTTTCCGGAACGAATTATGCTCGCAAACCGAGGTTCCACTGTATACAGAAAAGAGCAGGGCATTGCAGACAGTGATTTCTTTTAGTAAATGTGTGCCCTTTGGCCCATATTTTAAATGGACAGCTGTGTAATGGGTTGGTGTCTGGCCAAAGGCTTATATCTAAACACCTATACACCGAAAAGAACGGTATTTTTTTAAAAGCCGCCTTTGTAATAAGGAGATCGCTTTAAGCAGGTGTGCGCCCCCGATTGACCATCTTTAAGATCGCTTTACACTGACCACTGGAAGATATGACCTGATTTAAAAGATTTATGTTTGAACTGTCTCTTGCCATAGCAAAATGCTTGATCAGGTCGCACTGCTGTGACCGCTGAAGTGTGAGTCGCCCCTTCTGGCTTCCCACGTCCGGAGAGGGGGTCAACACATGTTTGTGAAGGAACTGAAAAATGACCGCAGTATTCGTGGAGTGCCGAAAGAATGTTTAAAGCACATTTTTCTGCCACCAGAATGGCCGAGTGGTTAAGGCGTTGGACTTAAGATCCAATGGGCAAATGCCCACGTGGGTTCAATCCCCACTTCTGGTAGCTGGTCATTCAAGCGTGTCCCGTTCACTGTGTGTCTGGGTACAATTTCTCACTTTTAGAAAGTTAAACGAAATGCTTCTGCAATGTGGATCCTTAGCTCAGCTGAAAATACATAAATGTACTTGATTATTTAAAATGGGAGGTATTTGATAGAAAAGGGTTTGTTTTAGATAGATTTTTATATATATTATAATTATAATTATAATTATAAAGCAAAGGATAGATTTTTTATATGTGATTTATAAGGGAATTGCTGTATACTATTTACCTCTGTGTGATTTTTAAAAGGCTTATATCGAACTAATTATCTTGTGCTTTACATGCATTACCTAAAATCCTTTAACTTCAAAAGTTAAAAAGCACAAAACTTACGTCTGAGCTAAGGAGGGGCTGCATGTCTTCAGGGCCTCAAACAGCTGGGTGCCCGTCAGCTTTGAGCTATACAGGCATATGCCTGCTCGTACGCCCGCAGGGACTCATCCAGCGGGATACCTGTCAGCTTTGAGCTACATGCACTTGCCTGGTCTCTACACACTGAGACATGATCTCAGGGCCTGTCTGCCGACCTTTCTGTGAGACACCTGATTCACAGCTGCGGCCTTTTCCCATTCTGTGAGATGGGGAAAGGCTGATTGACTGCAGGACCTGTAAGTGTTTTTGATAGAAAAGATTTTACAAATTATTAAGCAAAGGTTAGATAGATATTTTAATCTCATGATAATAATAAAATAATAGATAGATAGATGCAGGTGCATGATCCAACACAGTATATACAGGAACATATCTGGACATGTCGATCAGGCCTCGGGCTCATGGCAAGGTCGTTCTTTTGATATAAAGGGCCTCGGGAGAAGGGGCAGGGAGGGGATTGCCAACCAACAAACAGGTGTTGACAGACTGAGGAGCATCGTCCGTCAAACTGCTCTTGACACAAAGCTTGACCAATCAGGTGGAGGTGGGGTGAATTAAGGTGGGATCAACACCCATCAAACTGCTCTTGACACAAAGCCTGGCCAATCAGATGGAAGGGATTGGGATTAAGGTGGGATCGACACCCATCAAAATGCTTTTGACACAAAGCCGGGCCAATCAGGTGCAGGTGGTGGGAGTCTGGGGGTGGGGGCTACATCCATCAAAATGCTCTTGACACAAAGCAGAGCCAATCAGGTGGAAAGGGTGGAAGTCTGGGCAGGGTTAGGGAGGGGACAGGTTGTAATTCACCAATCAACCAACAGGGTTAGATGCACAAATGTACAAATGGAGTGAGCAATCAATTAAACAATTCATCTGTTTTTTTACATATTTTCTGATTGCCATTACCTCATCTAATACATCATGTCATCTAACTCTAAGTATGCAGAATTTTACTACCTCCTCCAATTAAATAAAGCCACCATTAATTTATGACTTATGTCGAGTCCCCCATTATATATATATGTATATATATATATATATATATATATATAATGTCACACACGTGCAAGTAGGAGGCAGCTTAAAGGGCTTAAGTAACAGTAATACCACATCCGACCAGGGGGAGGCAGGGTACACTGACTGTCTTTTTCAGTTCCCTGCAGACCTTCCCCGAGAAATCCTGCCAGGTTCTAGTGCCTCAGAAGACGTCACTTTCGGTTCCATTCCCTTTGAGGACGTCACTTCCCATACAGGCCTTTAAAGCCGCCGTCTTAACATCAATGAGTCAGTCAGTTCTATCTTGGATTCAGTCAAATGAACAACTGTGTTCATTCTAAAAGCCTTTTGCAGCCAGGGACATTATATGGGGTGGCTGCCCCAAACCTTTTTCACAATGTATGGTCTCAGTTATTATCACTATATACTGTATATATAATACTTTATTATAGAATAGTGAAGTGATTAAGCTGTCGCATTACACTTGCACCTTTTGTGAGAGTGTTTATTTGATATTTGGACTTCACACATTATACACTTCGTGTCTACATTTTGTCAATTATTACTAAAACATGAAAAACATTTCTGCTTTAACGATGTGTTTACATAGATTGTTGTAGACACGGAACAGACATGAAATGTATATATTCCAAATGACGATGTATTATTTACCCTCTACAACTCCAGCACTTCACTCCAAGATAAACACTGAGCACTGAGAACATTCTTTGTGAATTGAGCTGCGGCGGTGGGTGAGGGGATGGGAAAGCAGGCTGTTTGTGATTATCGACACATTTACAAGACAAAAGATGATGATGGAGAGGTGCAAAGGGATTTAAGGTGGGCCAGAATTACGAGTTTTTTCGTAGGCTGTGGTAATTCAAGTGTTAAAGGATGGAGCAGTATCCCATTAGATTCAGTTTAGGGCTTGTTTGGCAGCATTGCAAAAATGACTGAAGCTGTTTAGAAAGCAAAGGTGAGGTCCTTGATATTAATATATTGTGAGGTGTTTACCTGCAGTGGGTTGGCACCCTGCCCGGGATTGGTTCCTGCCTTGTGCCCTGTGTTGGCTGGGATTGGCTCCAGCAGACCCCCATGACCCTGTGTTCGGATTCAGCGGGTTGGAAAATGGATGGATGGATGGAGGTGTTTACATCACTTTGTTCACCCACCCTCTTATTTCTGTTATACATACTTGTGATATCTTGTGCTCTTGAACCCTTACATAGTCCCTGGGCATCTGTAGTTGTAACCAACTGAACCAGTGAGTAAGAGAACCCAAAGCAGTAGATGGTGCAGAAAAACAGCAGTTCTTTATTTACACATGTCAAAAAAAAAGAAACAAGTGTAATCAAATAGTAATCAAATAGTAAAACTGTTCTTCAGCAATGACAGACATCCAAGAGAAATATATTACAAAGAAAAATGTTTACAGAAAAATGAATAGGCACGAGAATCAGCTTTTGAAAGGGCAAATACTCATCTTGGAGTTAACTTGTGAGTCTGTACTGATGTAAAACACCATAATACATCCTTTCTCAATGGTACGTGCCTCGGGTTAATAATCCTGTACATTCACATGTTACACAGTAGACACTTAAATATTCATATACATGAAAAAAGTATTTTGAAACAATACAAAGATAAATATCAGGTAAACATAGAACACATAGAGTTATTTTGTAAGATTATAGCTAATGTACCTAGTCCACCTTAATAAAAGGATATATCTGTGTATCTGTGTGTCCAACCAGTTGCTATTTCTCTGTCATTCCAATAGATGGCATATCACAAATGTTTGTAGTAATAAAATGCTTTGCAAATGTCATTCGAACAGATGGCACATCACAGACATTACCACTGCTTTCACAAATCCCATAGCAAATGGCATATAACAGAGACATACACTGAAGCATTTAAAGTAGTAAGATTAATGTTGTTTTTTTTTATAAATCCCATAGCAAATGGCATATCACAGAGGCATATGCAGTGCATTGATCATTCCAGAAACATTTGAAGTGGTAAGATTACAACCAATCGATGGCACAGGACAAATATTTGGAGTAATAAATTGTTATCATTATATTGCAGTTGTCATTCCAACAGATGGCATATAACAAACATTACAACTGCTTTTATGAATCCCATAGCAAATGGCATGTAACAGAGACATATGCTTTGAATTTGTCATTCCAACAGATGGCACATCACAAATATTTAAGGTAATAATATTACCACTGCTTTTATGAATCCCATAGAATATGGCATATCTTCTTCTTCTTTGGCTGCTTCCATTAGGGGTCACCGCAGCCAATCATCTTTTTCCATTTCTTCCTGTCCTTGTCATCTTGCTCGGTTACACCATCACCTACATGTCCTCTCTCATCACATCCAAAAACCTTCTCTTAGGTCTTCCTCTTTTCTTCTTGCCTGGCAGCTCTATCCTTAGCATCCTTTTCCCAATATAACTAGAATCTAACAGAGACAGATGTATTGTATTTGTCATTGTCATAGATGGTGATTAACACAAATGTCTGTAGAGATGCATTTTATTACTGCAAATGATTGCGATGTGCCACCTGTTGGATCGAAAAATGCAATACATTTTATTACTACATGCATTACGAAATACATTCCAGTAGATTGTGCACTGCGAACGTTAACGCTGAGGTCTACGTTGATTACTTAGAGTTCAACCCATCTTAAATGGATAGAACAGCTAGTTTATTTTATTTCACAATATACTGACATTTGTTAAAAGGTAGCAAGCCATCGTTAAATTAAAAGATTATTATGTTAACATACTGCCAAAGGAAAGTCAAACTTACATAGCTAATTATAACAGACTTTTTCCACTACAGTTTTATAATATGTGTACTGTTTCAATCCTTTTGGTGTGGAATGCCTCTCAACAATATTTCTTACATTTGCTAAAAACAATTATTGGAGGTGAAAGCAGAGAGATGGAATAAACCCGATCAACTGCTAGCTAACTCACAGGATGCAGGTTTACCCATCAATTCATCAGTTCCGAATTTTGTGCAAACTGCTCATTTTCTTCCACACTGCAAAGACTTTCAGATTTGACTGATTGGTTATTGGGGTCCTCAAGTTTAGTCCTGGGGGCTGCAGAGCCTGTTGGTTTTCCTTTTAATTGGAGTCTCAGTGTCATTTCCTACTTTGTATGTTTTGATGTCAATTCACAAATTGCAAAATGGGATTTGCTGTGTTTTTAGTAGAATGTAAAAAAAAAACTTATGCTTGTTACTTGGGGATAATTTAGTATTTTTTATCTTGGTTTTTAAGATTTTATTATTTTAACCATGACAATTTTCTTTCTGCTTTTCCAGTTGTATTGGCTGTTTAGTCTTTTATCTAGAAAGGTGCACACTAACTATAAGTACAGTAGCTGCACTTCATATTTAAAAGACTTGTGCCGGCACTCTCATCCCTCTTAGTAGAAGATTGCTAAATTGAATTAAATATTTAACGCCCATCAGGATATCATAAGAAATAAAAGATGATTATTTTACAATATTCACAAACATGTCAATTAATGGAATAATACAGACAATATGAACCTTTTCTTGACTGTGTTATTCACTTTATTCCTTGCCATCTTTCAGTTTGTGTGTGCGGAGTCTTTTGTGCTACAGTGTAGATTTTAAATTAAGTGACACATATGAAGGATAAACAACATATGTGACATACAGCTGTTCAGAACAACAATTAGGATGGCAAATAACTAATACAATTTGAATGCTCCGTTGTTAAAAGAACAGTTGTGTTTTAAAAAAGAAAAAATGTATTGTTAGCATAAATCCCTGAGTCATTAATTAAGAAGAAGTCACTGGAGAAAATAATTTTAAATAGAATAGTGTCTCCTGTGTACTCATCGCCCAATAAAAGAGCTATGCCAGAACGCAGGACAAAGAAACATCTAGTACATCTTGTGCTTTCCTGCTTTGTGTATACTTTGATTACTAGAAATAGAAAATGCCTTATAGCAGTTTTCTTGTGTGTGCCTTAAATTATAATATTTGAGAAAAAAGCCAAGAAAGCACAAAAAATTAGAATTGGCATTGAAATTAAGAAGATGAACAAGAATTAATCAGACTCTGCAAAAATACCAGGAACTGCAGGAAACATCTCAAAGGTACCTTTACAAATGTATTTAATAAGCAATACTTAAAATACTAAGAAAGTTCAGCCTATTTCATTAATCTTTGTTTATGTCTTTGTTCTTAAGATTTATGGAACCCCTTCAGCAACATGGGGTAAATAAAAATTTATGAAATGAAAATTGATAAAATAAAAAAATAAATAAACAGGAGGAAAACATTTTGATGGAAAAAATGTGAGAAAAGTATTTTTTGATGGGAGGAAGAAGCAATATGCAGCAGGGCACGGTGTTAGTGACTATCACAATATCAGTCATTCTCACAGCAGATGAGTTCACGTGCTATGTGTCAGTCGGCCAGTCTTGTGATTGTGCCACACTGCAGACTGACGCAACGTATACGTGGAATGACCAAGTGTGGCAGCGCTGATGACACGGCCTTAGTAAATTCTCACAGCAAATTCTGTGTTTATGTGCTGTGGCTCAGTCAGCTTGCCTACTTCTTGTAATATTGAGGGAATGAGAATGTTTAATGGGACAACGCAAAAGTGTATCAAATTATTTCGTTTATTTATTTATTTTTCACTCCCATCAGTTTTTTTCCTCCCGTCTAATGTTTCTTTTCACCCTTCAAAATTTTTTTCAGCATCATTTTTCTTCCCCATTAATTCTTTTCCCTCCATTGCACTTAATGGGTTCCGTATTTGTCATCAAGTTCTCCTTTCTACATTTTGTACTACTGAATTATTTGAGAATACTGGATTGATAGAATGGTCTGAAATTTGGCTTTTCCAATTAAGAGGCAGTCATCATAACGTGAGCATATAGTAAAGGGTACATTTTGGAATTGAGTTTAGTTTTGTTAAGTTAGACTTGATTGTAAGGAACGTTACATGATTTTAACACTAAAATTGCCAAAGCCTATGAAAAAACACGTAACTCCATCCTACCTTAAATCCCTTCGCACCTCTCCGTCAGCGACTTTTGCCTTTTCAATGTGTCGATAAGCAGCAAGCAGCCTGCTATCCCATCAGCCCCACTGCCGCACAAAGTTTTCTCAGCTCAAGTCAGTTTACCTGCATGTCAGTTGCTTAGAGTTGTATCGAGTAAATACTATATCGTTATTTGGAACACATGCATTTCATGTGTGTTCCGTGTCTACAACAATCTATGTAAACACATCGTTAAAACAGAAACGTTTTTCATGTTTTAGTAATAATTGACAACAAGTAGACAGGAAGCATATAATGTATGAAGCCTGAAGTTCAAATATCAAATAAGCACTTTCACAAAAGGTGCAAGTATAACAAAACAAGTGCGCTTTTATTCAAGAATAAAACTGCAGAATAAGAACCCACTTTAGGGTGCGACATTTACACGTCCTTGCTGTGATCCCAAGGTGTGAACACAGCATTTGACTGACCTGCCAACATTTGCCCATGAATACGCGATTCGCCAAACACCCCAGTCAGCCTCAGAGCGGTGCATGCACGTTTTCACATGCACCTGCACCCACCTCGAGCTGTTGTGGAGAAATCTCAGAAAAAACAAGCAGAGTCTTCAGAAAAGCAGTCAGAATCTAAGACTTTATTGCACAGCATAGAAAACAATTGCAGAGCACATAAAGCCTGTCTCAATTCATGAAGTGAGCCCCGAGTGTCCAGAGCGCCCCTAAAATATATTACAATTCAACACAGCCACAGATAGCTAAAACAACTCGGCACATCCACATAAACATGATATGGGTGAGCTTTCTTGAAGGCTTTTACTGGACGTACCTTGTTGTAAATTTTTAATATATACAAAAGAAACATGAAGGCATATGCAGATGTCGAACAAAAGACAACACATAATGATTTACAAAGCAATACACAGCAGAGAGTACATTAAACAATGAAGCTTTAAAAGACACTTACAAGCCAAGTGATTTCCACGGTCAGATCGAGGCAAAGAGAAGTGCGTACACAGAGTTTCAAATTCCTGCGTACCACAACTAATCAGACCCTGGGGTTTTATATACCTTAAAGATACATTTTCGGATGTGACTGAAACAAGAGATAAAGGGGTGCCTACATGAGACACATGGGGTGTTATTGTATTTAAATGTTTATTATAGGACCTACCTGTATGTGCTTTACGTGAGTTTCATAGACATTTATAACACCACTGTGAGTGTTTGACGTGACTGACTGGTGTGTTAATAAATGACAAGACAAAGGGGGAGCACAGTTCAACAAATAACAGTAACACCTAACAGCATGTGGAGCAGATCAATGGGTTCTCTTCACTTTGCCTTCTACATTTCAGTTTGACTAAAAACAGCTACAGTAGGCCCTCGTCTTACAGAAAATAAATGACAGTACATCATCTCAAGTTTATGTGGTGGAGTAATATAAAGGCAAAAAATTTCAATCAACAAGAAGACCTTTCTTAGTCAATGCAGCAAATGCAGCTATGCAGATTTTCTTTGTCTTACAGAGATTTTTATAAGGTTCATGATTACACAAAAACTACATTAACATATACCTGCTAACACATAGAAATTACATTAAAACAACCCAAATATGGAATATTAAATCTGTCCAGGGCTTAGCTACATAATTGTCTTTTGGCACTCTTTCAAAGACAGTAGGTGTGCAGCTGAATAATAAATTATACTGGACTGCCAATACTGATGCGCTGTGCAAGAAAGGACAGAGCCGACTATACTTCCTTAGAGGGCTGGCGTCCTTCAACATCTGCAATAAGATGCTGCAGATGTTCTATCAGACAGTTGTGGCGAGCGCCCTCTTCTATGCAGTGGTGTGCTGGGGAGGCAGCATTAAAAAGAAAGACACCTCACGCCTGGACAAACTGGTGAGGAAGGCAGGCTCTATTGTTGGCATGGAGCTGGACAGTTTAACATCTGTGGCAGAGCGAAGGGCGCTCAGCAGGCTCCTATCAATTATGGAGAATCCACTGCATCCACTAAATAGTATCATCTCCAGACAGAAGAGCAGCTTCAGCGACAGACTGCTGTCACTGTCCTGCTCCACTGACAGATTGAGGAGATTGTTCCTCCCCCAAACTATGCGACTCTTCAATTCCACCCGGAGGGGGGTAAACGTTAACATTTAACATTATACAAAGTTATTGTCTGTTTTTCACCTGCATTATTATCAATCTTTAATTTAATATTATTTATTGTATCAGTATGCTGCTGCTAGAGAATGTGAATTTCCCATTGGGATTAATAAAGTATCTATCTATCTATCTATCTATCTATCTATCTATCTATCTATCTATCTATCTATCTATCTATCTATCTATCTATCTATCTATCTATCTATCTATCTATCTATCTATCTATCTATCTATCTATCTATCTATCTATCTATCTATCTATCTATCTATCTAGGTGTGCCCTGGAACAATACTAGCTCTTCTTTATCACTTTTGAAGATATACAGTGGCCATTATTTTTAGTATAAATTTTTATTCTGTGAGGTGCGCAGACTGGGGACTGGCCAGATCGCTGTAGGTGGATACAACTTTTATTAGTCTGGTCGGTCTGATGGCTGTCATACTCGGGGAGTAGCTGTTGCTGTAGCGGATTGGCTTCTTCCGATGGTGTCCAATGTCACTCCTTTCAACGAGCGTATTATTAGACTCAGATTACGGCACTCCCTGGGTGCCTTGTCTGTTGTCTCAGTGTATGCTTCAACCGCGGTGAGTGATGTCTTGGCGATGGAGACATTTTATTCACTGCTTCTCTCGGTGGTTGATGGGTGTCCACGAATTGACATTCCTCTGGTCATGGGTGACTTCAATGCAGCCACTGGCACTGACAGGGCTGGCTATGAGGATTGTCTGAGTCCCAATGGGTCTGGTGACCGTGGTGAAAGCGGCTCCATGTTCCTTGACTTTTCAGAAGGTCAGGGGCTGCGAATCGCTGGATCCTGGTTCCAGCGCCCAGAACCGCATCATTGGACTTGGTTCTCCAATACTGGTGGTGCAGTGAAGAAGATCAATCACATCCTCGTGGGCAGACGCTAGAGGCTCTTGCAAAACTGCATTGTCTACAGAAGTGCTCAGTTTGTGAATTCTCACCACAGACTTGTTGTTGCTACTCTTAGGATCCATCTTAGGTCCAGTAGGTTACCACCTACCAGGAAAATGGCCAGACTCCAAGACCAGGCTGTTTCTAATGAGTTTGCACGCAGTTTGTGTGAGGAACTTTCAGATTTGGGTACGACAGACGATCCTAATGCGATGTGGGAGACCTTCTATGACAAGACCCTGAAGGTTGCTGAGGGTTGTGTTGGTGTTACTGGTGTTCCCAGAAGGAGGTGTTTCATCTCGCAGGGTATCCTGGATATCATCGAGAGGAGTTGCAGCGCACAGCTCAATGGCAACTCTGGTCAGTATTGGGAACTGAGAAGGATGGCTACGAGGGCTCTGTTCACAGATAAAGTGGCATTTGTTAGAGGAATCTGTGAGGAAGTGACACACCATCTGTGGTCTAGTGACCCACGTCCAGCTTACACAGGAATCGAAGCATTACGCACATCTGAATCTGTTCCTCGGAGAGTCACAGTCAGGGCAGTTGATGGAACGGTCCTTACGGATGACACTACAATTGTGACCCGCTTGGCTGGCTACTTTGTTCAAAGCTGATCCTCCAGCTAGGACGTTGAATATCTCTGGGTTCCCGGTTCTTGAGGCTGATCCTCCAATTAGCTGTGAACCACCCAATCTCACTGAGATTGCACTGATGGTGAACCAGCTGAATGGGGAAAAGGCTGCAGGGATCTTTGGTATCCGGGGTGAACTTCTCCAGGCAGGCGGTAAGGCTGTCCTCCTGGCATTGCAAGCAATCTTTGCTTCCATCTGGGAGACTGGCATCATTCCAACTGAATGGAAAACGGGACTTGTCGTCCCCATCTGGAAAGGGAAGGGTGATTGCCTGGATTGCAGACAACTACAGGGGGGATAACACTGCTCTCGGCACCGGGTAAAATCCTTGCTAAGGTCGTCCTCAATATGATCCGTGATCACTTGCTCACCTACCAGCAACCGGAACAGTCTGGTTCTATGCCTAAGAAGTCTACCATCGACCGCATCCTGGCACTGAGTGTTCTCATGGAGCACAAACGCGAATATTGGCAGAATTTCTTTGCAGCCTTTGTCGATTTTCACAATGTGTTCGAGTCACTTGACCGAGCTGCCCTGTGGGACATCCTGAGGGTTCACGGGATCCCCTCGAGATTGTTGGATATCATGGCCGGCCTGTACACTGGTACTGTGAGTGCTGTGCAGAGTGCAGGCAGGACCTCTGTGTTTTTCCCAATTGATTCTGGGGTTCGTCAGAGGTGTGTTCTTGCTCCTACTCTGTTCAATGCTTTTATTTACTGGGTGTTGGGAAAGGTCGTTGGGTCCAGCGGCTTTGGGGCACTGTTGGTGAACAAAGATTCACGGATCTTGACTTTGCTGATGATGCTATGATCTTCGCAGAGTTAATGGAGGTTCTGATCGAGGTGCTCGAGAGACTGAGTGAGGAGTCTGAGTGTCTGGGCTTGCGAGTGTCCTGATAAAAACAAAATCCAGGCCTTTAATGACCTCTTGGGCACAGCCATCAGCAGTGTCTCTGTTTGCATAGGGAGTGTCAACCTTGTCAAGAGGTTTACTTACCTTGGCAGTGACATTCATGTCTCTGGTGACACTTCCTATGAAGTCAGTAGATGGATTGGGAGAACATAGGGGGTCATGAGGTCGCTGGAAAGGGGTGTGTGGTGCTCCCGATATCTATGCAAATGGAGGAAGACTGGACTCCTTTGGTACTGTGTCTCTCCGGAAAATCGTTGGGTACTGTTGGTATGACTTTGTGTCGATTGAACAGTTGCTCATGGAGTCCCGAATGTGGCACATTACCCGCATTGTGAGGGAGCGTCAGTTACGGCACTACAGCCATGTGGCGCGTTTCCCTGAGGGTGTCCCGGCACGTAAGATCCTTATTGTTGGGGACCTCAGTGGCTGGACCAGGCCAAGGGGTCACCCACGTAACACCTGGCTGCGGCAGATAGAAGGTCATTTGAGGAGTGTGGGACTGGACCATGTGTCAGCCTGGGGAGTTGCAAACCGGGATCCCAAGTTGTTTTGTTATGTAGTGGATGCGGCAACGCACTGTACCAGTACATGCTCCCCAACTTGACTTGACTTAAATCTACAGAGAGAACACATAGGAACGGTTGTAGCTGTGAAGATCAAGAGCCTTGATTTTAATATTTGTTTTTACAAAAGCAACTGGAGAGAGTTTGTTCTGAAGTGGAGGTAAATGCTTCATCAAGGAGTTCTTAAAACCTTTAACAAATAACAATTCCTTTGATCTTAGCCCAGTAACTAAATAAGTTAAAAGCATCTTAAACCTTTATGAAGAAGACTGAAATGAATCTTTGGATAATGAAATGGTAATAGCTTCTACAATATGTAGATTGATTCCTTTCTTATCATTCATATTTTTGTGGTAGACATTGTTGGTGTGCATAATATACTGTTAATTGTAAATTCAGTATTTACTGTCTTCTATTATTCATATATCACTACAAGTCAAAACGGTTATATGATGGATGTAATGAATTTTGTTTTTATTATATTCTAGAGTCTACAAAGATGAGTAATACCACCATCATTGTCTCAGAATTTATACTGGAATGTGCCATTGAATCAAACCAGAAGACCATTACAATTTCTCTTCTCACATTCATCTACTTCTTATCCACGTTTGGAAATCTTCTGGTGATTGTGGTTATAATCCTGAAACCTCATCTCCATGCTCCAATGTACATTTACATCGGCACCTTGGCAGTGATAGACCTAGCAAACAGCTCAATTCTCATCCCAAAGATGCTGTCTGTTCTTCTGCTCGGCTCTCCAGTGGTTTCTTATGCAGCCTGTGTATTGCAGATGTTTCTAATTGGTCACGTTCAGGAGATGGAGTCCTTCCTTCTAGCTTTCATGGCCGTTGATCGCTACATAGCTGTTATTTACCCTTTGCAATATGCTTCAATCATTACTAATAAAAAAATTGGCATGGGTATCTTAGTGTCAAATATTTGTGGCGCAATTTTCATCTCTCCTATCCTCATTTTTATTGGTGAGCTTTCTTTTTGTCGCACCAATATTATTCCTTTCTGTTTCTGTGACTATAGTACAATGGTCCGTATATCATGTAATGAAGATCCTAAATACTTATCATCCATGTCGGCTTCTGTGGTTATCACTGGTGTCTTCCCAATCGCGTTAATTCTCCTTTCCTATAGTCGTGTTACTATAGAAGCCATGAGGATTTCTTCAGAAGGTGGGAAAAGTAAGATTTTCAACACTTGTGCCACCCACCTGCTTGTGGTCGGACTCTTTTATGGTCCAGTTTCATTGGTTTTTATATTGCCTAGTGCGGGAGTGAAGATGACCACAGAAACTTACAATGTTATGTATATTCTTGGAAATGTACTACCGCCTATGATGAACCCCATTATCTATAGTTTTAGGAATAAAGAAATAAAAAAAGGAATTCATGGACTATTTACATTCAAAAGGTAAACTCCTAGAAAGTTTAAATAAGGGGGATATTTGTCTTATATTTACATAAAATATAAAAAAATGTTACTATAACAGTGCTGTTATTACAGATTGGTGGTTAGACAGTTCACCGCTGATGATGCTCAAAGAGTACTTTTTCAATTTTACATCCTGAGAATGCATAGAGCCAGTCAAAAAGGCAAATAAAAATGTTTTTTAGTAAAAAATGTAGCAAGTAAAATCAGGAATATTATACACTGCAAAAAATGAAATCTTAACAAGCCAGAAAATCTTGAAAAGAAATAATAGATCTTGTTTTTTTTATTTTAAGAATAACTGACTTGAGTAGATTTGTATGTGTAAGATATATAATCTCATTTTTAGAAAATTTAGCAAGTTAACAAGTTAAACTTTCTCACTATATTGGCAGATAATTTTGCTTGATTCTAATACCTTTTTCTTGTTTTAACAAGAACAACAAGAAAAAGGTATTAGAATCAAGCAAAATTTTCTGTCAGTTATTCTTAAAATAAAAAAACAAGATCTATTATTTCTTTTCAAGATTTTCTGGCTTGTTAAGATTTTATTTTTTGCAGTGTACTCAAACCATACAATGCCTGTAGGAGGCCATATCTGGAGTTTTGGCTGCAGCTTCTAGTGACCAGAACTGCATGCATTGCTCAAGTAAAGAACAGATGGAAATCAACCAGTTTATTCAGTAGTACTGGAGGACCACATCTGTGTTTATTAAATTGTGAAAGGCATTGATTAGATGAATCCAGCAACATTTATTCTATTCAAAATTGATTCAAATTCTGGTAGAAAAGACTAAAAAGAGCATTCAATAAGGAATCGAGGAAGGATTACAGGAGTGTGGAACAACAAATTAACTCATGTACCTGAAGTTGAAACACTGATAACTTTCAAAAGTATCTGGATAAGACTTGGACAACTTATCCATCGGCTAACCAGATACGCTTGACAGCTTATATTGTCTCATCACCTGTAGATTTGTGTACATCTCTAAATGTTCATTTTTTTCTCTTTACCTTTGAGATTGTGAAATTAAATTCAGTTATCGTCTTTTATAGTCTGTCATGGGAGTTGTTTTTTCATTACAAATTTTGTGGTACTTTTATGGGTATTTAGAAACCACACTCTTTTTTTTTATTTTTTACCAAGGGGTTTTACGTGTCTTGACAGAAAAAGGCCACATAGGACTTCTCAGGTACTTCAGAGCTTCAGCGTTTTACTGTTAACCTACCATCCATAACTGTTCTGACAGAAATGAGAAAGGCAGGAAATAAGTTAGTAAAGGACAAGAACAAAAGGTGAACCAAAAATGCAAGCAAAATTCTGTAAGCTGGCCGAACTCAAGTCCAAACAAAGCCGGAACAAAACACAAATATTTGGGACACCAGCCGGGTAATCCCTTTTAATTCTCAGAAATCTCTCGATAAACATAAAACAGGTGCCGTCCGGTAACACTTAACATAAGGCAGTGCAGGGAACAAAACAGAAAATAGCTTCAGCATTTATTCTATCTGACAAAGCAAAGGAAGGCTTTCCTAGAGCTTTCACCTGTCAGAACTGGTCTCATCAAAAGACAAATTAGTGGAGGCACCCGGTCTTTTTATAATGGGAGGACCAGAGGAGGCAGAGCTAATTTCCTTCATTGAGAGGCTTCTGGGGTCTGTGGGGAGAAAAGGAGCTGGAGTTAGAAACAGCGCCAACTCTCACCCTGGTGGGTTACCGTTTACCTTGAATGAGCCAGCAAGGAGATCCTCAGATGCACATGCGTGACAGTTCATACACAGGAAGTCAGAAACAGAATCGTAGTCAAATATGAGTTTGGAAGGCTTCATTTGGCAGGAAAACTATCTAAAGAACTCTACGATGGATTGGCACCCTCTCCAGGTTTTAATCCTGCCTGGGATGAGGTCCAGTGCTCCCTGCAACCCTGGTCTGGATTAGGTGGGTTCAAAAATGACATGACATGACAATCTAAAGAATAATGCAATGATTTGTTTGTTTTCACTCCTTAAACTCAGATGAAAAGGAAGTGTTATTCATCATCTTTATACCCACAACCCCATGATGCCACCAGATGTGCAATTCTGGGTTCATTTCATAGCAATGTGGCAAAAACCGCTCTATTAAATGGTGGCGGACATGATAAACAAAAGTGTATCAAGGAAAGGGCAGTAAAATATTCCAGTTTTTTCACAACACTGTCTGTATTCAAAGTAATTTCAAATTTAGAATCCTTTCATTGAAAAAACTCCTCAACAAACTCATACATTTTTAATAAACATCGTAGGAAAGGCACAGACAAATGAAAGGAAAATGGCAAATCATCACAATCATAATACATAACAATGTCCCATTCTCACATCCTTTATGTTGGTTATGGAGCAGACCTCTAATACAATAAAGAGCTCAACCTCTTGTAGACTTCCAGTGATCAGTTCACATTCGATTCTCTTTTGACACTTAAACAGGTTACAGCAGTCACTCCAAACTGGTCTTTTGATTCCTGAATCCTTGAAGCTCATGCTCCTACATCCCTTTAAACCTTCTCTCAGTCACGTGTCTCGTAAGAAGTTTGTCCATCCTTTACAAGTCAAGCTCCTTTCTCAGTCCCTTCAATTAATGTGCACCACTCTTCCTGTTGCCCTGTAGTCCATCATAAGAACATAAGAAATTTGACCAACGAGAGGAGACCAGTCAGTTTATCTAGCCCATTTGGTTAGCTATTACCTAAGCTGTCCCAATATCAGCATCTCTCTTCATGCCACAGTATTTAAGAAAATTGATTTTTTCAATCCATTGTATGGATATCTCTGTCCCAAGATTTTGATAAAACATAAATCTTATTTTGTGGTTTTGTGCTTCAGTAAGCAACAAATACAATTACAAATGTTTGCTCATTCCTGCCCAAGCTACTGATAAAATGGGCCAAATGTTCAGAAAAAAATATAAACGGTCAATATTGTAACCAGTAGGGGCACCACTGACCCCCAAACTACAGACACAGCAATATCCAACACAATTCAATTTTTAAATAAATGATTTTTATTTGACAAAATGCCTTCTAGACAATCCACAACAAGTCACTTCATACTATTTCTTCCTTCCTGCAGGAGATGATATTGAAACTACAGAATTTCAGTCTTACCCTGGTTTATAGAAGAGGGGAACACCTATATTTAGCAGACACCTTTTCACGTGCCCCAAATAAGGAAGTGACCCTTCATTCATCAGACTTTGAAATGATGTCAGTAGAGTTCACTTCATTGTATCGACTAATAGAGCTCTGAGAGCACACTGACACAGATGCTACACTTCAGTCACTCCATTGTGTAACACAGCCAGGGAGGTCTAGTCGTGAATGTAGTAATCCACATGATGAACACACTGTTGAAGGTAACATCATCATGAAAGACCATAGGGCTGTAACTCCACAGTCACTCCACACAGACTACTTCAAGGCCTTACACAAGGGACAAGCAACAGTGGAAGGTGCAAAGAGAAGGAAAACAATTACACTGAGGACACCATAAGATCATGCCGTACTTAGAACAGCCACAAAACCCACTTTCAAAAATTGAAACTCAATCGATGTTCTGGACTTTCCTTGGTCTCTTCCTAATCAAATAATCTTACTGAAAGAGCAGGAATTTGTTTTTGCACACCCCTTGGGGTCAGAGCACATGGTGCAGCCATTGTACAGCGCCCCTGGAGCAATTGCAGGTTAAGGACCTTGCTCAAGGGCCCAACAGAGTAGGATACCCTTTGGATGCACAAATGTACAAATGGAGTGAGCAATCAATTAAACAATTCATCTTATTTTACATATTTTCTGATTGCCATTACCTCATCTAATACATCATGTCATCTAACTCTTAGTATGCAGAATTTTATCATCTACTTCAATTAAATACAGCCACCATTAATTTATGACTCATGTCGAGTCCCCCATTATATATATATATATAGATAGATAGATAGATAGATAGATAGATAGATAGATAGATAGATAGATAGATAGATAGATAGATAGATAGATAGATAGATAGATAGATAGATAGATAGATAGATAGATAGATACTTTATTAATCCCAATGGGAAATTCACATATATATATATATATTGTCACACATGTGCGAGTAGGAGGCAGGTAAAGGGCTTAAGTAACAATAATACCACATCCCACCAGGGTGCAGTGGTGGGTGAGGGGATGGGAAAGCAGGCTCTTTGTGATTATCGACACATTTACAAACAAAAGATGCTGATGGAGAGGTGCAAAGGGATTTAAGGTGGGCCAGAATTACGAGTTTTTTTCGTAGGCTGTGGTAATTCTATTGTTAAAGGATAGAGCAGTAGCCCATTAGAGGCTTGTTTGGTAGCATTGCAAAAATGACTGAAGCTGTTTAGAAAGCAAAGGTGAGGTCCTTGATATTAATATATTGTGAGGTGTTTACATCACTTTGTTCAGCCACCCTCTTATTTCTATTATACATAGTTGTGATATCTTGTGCTGTTGAACCCTTACAAAGTCCCTGGGCATCTGTAGTTGTAACCAACTGGACCAGTGAGTAAGAGAACCCAAAACAGTAGATGGTGCAGAAAAATAGCTGTTCTTTATTTACACATGTCAAAAAAAGAAACAAGTGAAATCAAATAGTAATTAAATAGTAAAACTGTACTTTAGCAATGACAGACATCCAAGAGAAATATATTACAAAGAAAAATGTTTACAGAAAAATTAATAGGCACGAGAATCAGCTTATGAAAGGGCAAATGCTTGTCTTGGAGTTAACTTGTGAGTCTGTCCTGATGTAAAACACCATAATACATCCTTTCTCAATGGTACGTGCCCCAGGTTAATAATCCTGTACATTCACATGTTACACAGTAGACACTTAAATATTCATATACATGAAAAAAGAATTTTGAAACAATACAAAGATAAATATTAGGTAAACATAGAACAAATAGGATTAATTTGTAAGATTATAGCTAATTTAACTAGTCCACCTTAATAAAAGGATATATCTGTGTGTCCAACCATTTGCTGTTTCTCTGTCATTCCAATAGGTGGCACATCACAGACATTATCACCGCTTTCACAAATCCCACAGCAAATGGCATATAACAGAGACATACACTGAAGCATTTAAAGTAGTAAGATTAATGTTGTTTTTTATGAATCCCACAGCAAATGGCAAATCACAGAGACATATGCAATGCATTTATCATTCCACAAACATTTGAAGTGGTAAGATTACAACCAATCGATGGCACAGGACAAATATTTGGAGTAACAAATTGTTATCATTATATTGCAATTGTCATTCCAACAGATGACACATCACAAGCATTACAACTGCTTTTATGAATCCCATAGCAAATGGCATGTTACAGAGACATGTGCATTGAATTTGTCATACCAATAAATAGCACATCAGAAATATTTAAGGTAATAACATTACCACTGCTTTTATGAATCCTATAGAATATGGCATATCTTCTTCTTCTTTGGCTGCTTCCATTAGGGGCCACCACAGCGGATCATCTTTTTCCACCTCTTCCTGTCCTTGTCATCTTGCTCGGTTACACCATCACCTGCATGTCCTCTCTCATCACATCCAAAAACCTTCTCTTAGGTCTTCCTCTTTTCCTCTTGCCTGGCAGCTCTATCCTTAGCATCCTTTTCCCAATATACCTGGAATCTAACAGAGACAGATGTATTGTATTTATCATTGTCATAGAGGGCGATTAACACAAATGTTTGTAGAGATGCATTTTATTACTGCAAATGTTTGTGCTGTCCCACCTGTTGGAATGACAAATGCAATGCATTTTATTACTACATGCATTACGAAATACATTCCAGTAGATTGTGCACTGCAAACGTTAACGCTGAGGTCTACGTTGATTACTTAGAATTCAACCCATCTTAAATGGATAGAACAGCTAGTTTATTCTGTTTCACAATATACTAACATTTGTTAAAAGGTAGCAAGCCATCGTTAAATTAAAAGATTATTGTGTTAGCATACTGCCAAAGGAAAGTCAAACTTACATAGGTAATTATAACAGACTTTTTCCACTACAATTTTATAACATTTGTCTTGATTTGATGTTTTTGGTGTGGAGAGCCTCTCAACAATACTTATTAAAGTTGCTAAAAACAATTATTGGAGGTGAAAGAAGAGAGATGGAATAAATCTGATCAACTGATAGCTAACTAACAGGATGCAGGTTTACCCACCAATGCATCAGTTCCAAATTTTGTGCAAACTGCTAATTTTCTTCCACACTGCAAAGACTTTCAGATTTGATTGATTGGTTATTGGGGTCCTCAAGTTTAGTCCTGGGGGCTGCAGAGCCTGTAGGTTTTCCTTTTAGTTGGAGTCTCAGTGTCATTTCCTACTTTGTATGTTTTGATGTCAAGTCACAAATTGCAAAATGGGATTTGCTGTGTTTTTAGTAGAATATAAAAAAATTATGTTTGTTACTTGGGGATAATTTAGTATTTTTTATCCATCCATCCATTTTCCAACCCGCTGAATCTGAAGACAGGGTCACGAGGGTCTGCTGGAGCCAATCCCAGCCAACACAGGGCACAAGGCAGGAACCAATCCTGGGCAGGGTGCCAACCCACCGCAGAGTATTTTTTTTTGTTGGGGGGTATTATTCGTACGTTGCTTAAATCATCCTAGATCAGATGCCTCATCTTGGATGAGTTAATGCCGTTGACACTCATCCGGGATAGGTCGGTTTTTCAAACGCAGCCGTGTATTAGATTAGTCTAGCTGGATCTAATCATACGAGATGAATGCACGCGCCCGCGCTGAGTGAAAAGCCCATATATACTGAGTCTAGAAAACATGATCAGTAAGTCTTTGATAGGCTGTAAGAAAATGACGAAAAAAACGGGCGCATTTTTTTTTTCACACACGCGGCGCAAGACCTTTTATTTGAAGGACATGAAGAATTTCAAGATTTAATATACACAAGGGGTAACACTGCAAAAGCAGCACAGACCAGAAAAGACGGCTGGCAAAAAGTGGCCGACAAATTAAATGCTAAGTAGTGTGCATTGTACTTACTGAATGCAGCTTTTCGTTTCCTATGTGTCAGATTAATTATTATTTAATATGTCATAATTCCAGATCAAACGTGAGCACAAGGAGAACATGGGAACAGGTTAAAGTGAAGTACAAGAATATACTTCAAACTGGTAAATATTGGTATATAACTAAAGAATTGTTGACATAAATAATCATATATAATATAAAAAACATTAATTTTAAAGCTAATAAGAAGGCAGACAAGCAAAAAACAGGTGGAGGTCCATGCGGTCCAGACCTAACCCCTGCAGAAGAGTTGGCTCTCCAGCAAAATGCCCATCGACCTGTTTCTGAGGGCATTCCAGGGGGAAGCTTCTCCTCAGAACCAGTGGCAGGATGCAGTGGTCACTTCATTTCAGGTAAAGGATGGTCATTGCATATATTGGTCCTCCATGTGTGCCATAGGTATGTTCCATATAGCCCTCTTTTTTGTTGGGTCAGTTGCAGGGAATGTCATATCCCTTGAACCTGTGTCTGATCAACCAGATCTTTACGAAGGTCAAATATTTCATGAAGACTCTATGTCTGATTATTCATCATCAGGAGGAGAGGTACATTTTCCAAATAATGTTTGATCAAACTCCACTCTGATCAGTCCCATGTGCCCCAATCACATTTTGAAATCCTGGTAATGAGAATGTTAGGCTGATTGTGAGATTCTTCATGGAACTGTGGGTGTTTTTGCCTGTGTATTACCTACATGCAATGGCATGAAACACTTCTTTTATTGTCTGCACACGCAGGTGTCCAGGAAACACTATGTAAATCCGAAGAAAATATTTCAGAGCCAAACAGACTTTACGAATTGCCTGGCAAACTGCACTTTTAGTTAGATTTTCTGCATCTCCTACAGTATATAAAAAAGTGCCGCTTGTAAAAAACCTCAAAGCAATGCATACTGTCTGTCTGGTTGTGAGGGCCCGACTTCACCTAGTTTGACTTCGAATATAAGGTGCTAATAGATCTTTGAGGTACAATATTCCCCCTCGGCTAAAGCGGTATCTTTCGAAAAGAATTTCCTCCGGGAACAATAAAGGATCTTGCCGATCGCGCAAAACCCTCTCTATATGAAATTCTCTTTGTATAATTTGCGCACCAATATCAATTGGTCACTCATTCATGAACGGCGAAGCCATGACTGGGTGACTTCCACGCACCGTCACCGATTACGTGTGTAAACTAATCCTTGTTTACGTAGAACAAACCTGCTCCGAGCGGGTTTGAGGATTAGGATGTGTTGCTATGACCACACTTCCAGCAAGAGTTTCGAAAAAACCGACAGATCCAGGATCAGGCCAAATCGTCAACAATTACATCCGGCTAAACAAGTAATCCACATACGAGAAATACCCCCTCAGTTTTTAAGATTTTATTATTATCGGCTGCTGAGTCTTTAATCTAGAAAGGTGCACACTAACTATAAGTACAGTAGCTGCACTTCATATTTATAAGACTTGTGTCTGCACTCTCATCCGTCTTAGTAGAAGATTGCTAAATTGAATTAAATATTTAACGCCCATCAGGATATCGTAAGAAATAAAAGATGATTATCTTACAATATTCACAAACATGTCAGTTAATGGAATAATACAGACAATATGAACCTTTTCTTCACTGTGTTATTCACTTTATTCCTTGCCATCTTTCAGTTTGTGTGTGCGGAGTCTTTTGTGCTCCAATCTAGATTTTAAATTAAGTGACACATATGAAGGATAAACAACATATGTGACATACAGCTGTTGAGAACAACAATTAGGATGGTAAATAACTAATTAAAATTTGAATGCTCCGTTGTTCAAAAAACAGTTGTGTTTTAAAAAAGAAAAATAGTATTGTTAGCATAAATCCCTTAGTCATTAACAAAGAAGAAGTCACTGGAGAAAATAATATTAAATAGAACGGTGTCTCCTTTGTACTCATCGCCCAATAAAAGAGCTATGCCAGAACGCCAGGACAAAGAAACATCTAGTACATCTTGTGCTTTCCTGTTTTGTGTAAACTTTGATTACTAGAAATAGAAAATGCTTTATGGCAGTTTTCTTGTGTGTGCTTTAAATTATAATATTTGAGACGAAAAGCCAAGAAAGCACAAAAGAAATTAGAACTGGCGTTGAAATTAAGATGATGAACAAGAATTAACCAGACTCTGCAAAAATACCAGGAACTGCAGGAAACATCTCAAAGGTACCTTTACAAATGTATTTATTAAGCAATACTTAAAATACTAAGAAAGTTCAGCCTATTTCATTAATCTTTGTTTCTGTGTTTGTTCTTATGATTGCTTTTGCTATTGCTTTTACAATTAAGAGGCAGTCATCATACTGTGATCATAAAGGGTACATTTTGGAATTGAGTTTAGTTTTGTTAAGTTTGACTTGATTGTAAGGAACGTTACATGCTTTTAACACTAGAATTACCAAAGCCTATAAAAAAACTCATAACTCCATCCCACCTTAAATCCCTTCGCACCTCTCCATCAGCGATTTTTGTCTTTTCAATGTGTCGATAAGCAGCAAGCAGCCTGCTATCCCATCAGCCCAACGGCCACACAAAGTTTTCTCAGCTCAAGTTTGTTTATCTGCATGTCAGTTGCTTAGAGTTGTATCAAGTAAATACTATATCGTTATTTGGAACACATGCATTTCATGTTTGTTCTGTGTCTACAGCAATCTGTGTAAGCACATTGTTAATCACAGAAATGTTTTTCATGTTTTAGTAATAATTGACAACAAGTAGACATGAAGTGTATAATGTATGAAGCCTGAAGTCCAAATATCAAATCAGCATTTTCACAAAAGGTACAAGTATAACAAAACAAGTGCGCTTTTATTCAAGAATATAACTACAGTATAAGAACCTGCGTTAGGGTGCAACATTGACATGTCCTCACTATGATTGCTTTGGTGGTGTAATGGTAAGAACTGCTAATCAAAGGGTCACGAATTCGATTCCAAATGACTCTATTTTGAGAAGTGAGATGCTTTTATTCTTACTATTTTAGAATAAGGGCGGCACAGTGGCGCAGTGTGTAGCACTGCTGCCTCGCAGTTAGGAGACCCAGATTCTCTTCCCGGGTCCTCCCTGCATGGAATTTGCATGTTCTCCTCGTGTTTGCGCGGGTTTCCTCTGGGTACTCCAGTTTCCTCCCACAGTATAAAGACATGCAAGTTAGGTGCATTGGCGATTATAAATTGTCCCCAGTGCGTGTGTGTGCACTGTACCATAGTACATTTTCCTGACCAATCATGGAGTAAGACATCTAACAAGCCAAGCTCGAGCCCACACAACCACCACCTGTCAGCTAATGGTCTGTCCTGGTTGGCTATTGTTGGCATTATTAAGGCAGCTTCATTCAGATCTCAAGTTCTAGTGCAATTACCCTCAAATACTCCTACTAATCACGACCTTTCCGAACATAACACTCATATGCTAACTGTGATATCTTAGTGTATGTGGGGGGATTCTGCCTCGTGGTTGGCCAGACTCCTGACTCCTTGCAATCCAACCACTTCAGTGTCTTACTGGTAAAATCTGAAGACCCTTGTAATATTATACACCAATAAGGACAGCACTTCTTGTTCTCTTGGAGCCAATGCCGGCATGTCTCTGTTGAATAAGGGAATGGAACCACTATCATTTCTGGTCTAGCCTTTGCACATAAGCAACATTCCCTGCCTGCGGTATTTACCAGCTCCTTAGCTGTATACATGGCCCATCTATACCACTCATTTTTCTGGGCCTCTTCCCATAGTCCCTCAATTTTAGTGCCATTCTTGGCATTATCCCATTCTGTCTGGCTATTGCGCTTAAATCTAAGCTCGGAAACATTCCTGCCCAGTGATGTTACTGCTGCCCGTCCCCAAGTTCATACGCCAGTCATCAATTTCATATGCAACATCATAAGCAATCAGTCAGTCAGTCATTTTCCAACCCACTATATCCTAACACAGGGTCACAGGGGTCTGCTGGAGCCAATCCCAGCCAGCACAGGGTGCAAGGCAGGGACAAACCCCGGGCAGGGCACCAGTCCACCTCAGGACACACGCACACACACACACACACACGCACACACACCCACTAGGGACAATTTAGGATCGCCAATGCACCTAACCTGCATGTCATTTGGATGTTGGAGGAAACTGGAGCACCCAGAGGAAATAGACACGGGGAGAACATGGAAACTCCATGCAGGGAGGACCCGGGAAGCGAACCCAGGTCTCCGTACTGCGAGGCAGCGCTACCACTGCGCCACTGTGCCGCCCCTGAAGCAATCACATGTGTATAATCTTCATGTTGAATGACTCTATGAAACGGCTGAGTCAGCATTATTGTCAATGTTGCCAGTGCTGCCAAACACACTTTCACCAATATTAGCCACTCCGTCTTATGTATCTGTCTGGTTAAATGATAGTTGTCCTTGCGCTGTGCAGGTGCATCTTACTTTGTAACTAGTTGGCCCTCAGGGTTTGCACTTTGCTGGATGTCATCAAGGCCTTCCACAGCAGTGTCTCCTTCAACTTCTGAAGCAGTGTCATCTTGATTGTCTTGAGCTGGTCTTGGAATTCTGGTACAGTGGTTCAGGTGATACCAAGTCGTGCTTCCCTCCACTTGCACAGCCATCTGGGTAGCTCGCACCACAGTATACGGTCCCTCTCGCCTTGGCTCGTTCCACCTCCTTTGGAGCACCCTCAGATAAATTTGGACCCCTATCTATCTATCTATCTATCTATCTATCTATCTATCTATCTATCTATCTATCTATCTATCTGTCTGTCTGTCTGTCTGTCTGTCTGTCTGTCTGTCTGTCTGTCTGTCTGTCTGTCTGTCTGTCTGTCTGTCTGTCTGTCTATCTATCTATCTATCTATCTATCTATCTATCTATCTACATGACATTGCTCTACTATTGCAGAACAAAGCAATATGTCATCCACATATTGTATCAGGGTACTGTCTAGAATCAAATCTTCTAAATCTGCCTTCAGAACCTGATTGAACACATGCGGCGAGTGTTTAAATCCCTGGGGCATCCTGGTGTAGGTATATTCCCTCAATATGTAAAGGCAAAGAAAAACTGACATGCCTCAGCCAATGGTATGCCAAACAAGGCTGAACACAAATCAATGAGAGAAAAGTATTGCACAGTCACATTTGAGTAATGTGTGTGGATTGGGAACTTCTGCTGGCCAGTCCTGAACTACTTCGTTCACTGCTCTCAAATTATGTTACCAACCTCCACTTAGACTTGTCCGCCTTCATGACTGGTAACAAAGGTGTGTTGCAGATGCTCATAGTCTCCTTCAAGACACCCGCATTCGGTAGTCCTGTGATTGTATTTGTATGCCCTCCTCTGCTTCTGGCTTGAGAGGGTATTGTGCTTTCCAGGGTAGTTCACACCCTGGTTTAACCCTCAATTCAACAGGATTAGCTGACTTGACTAGGCCCACATCAGTATCATAGGCCGACCATAATTCTCTAGGAACCATGGCTTCCATTTCCAGCTTGAAAAGCTCCTGTGCTGCCCTATTCCGATCTACTCGTGGGAATGCTGGAAGCTCTACCACTTTGGGTGTACCCTCCATGGATACTGAATACAGTATCCTCAGGAACCGCTTAACTCTGGACTGGCTGATAGACAGGTCGTTTGTTACTTCCCACTCTGCCTGGCCTGCCTCTTTCATCATAGGGCCTACTTCTTTGCTTTCATAGCCTGGGGCTATGAGCAGAGTTACATGCAGTATGGCCAATGCATTTTTAAACTATTTGTCAATGAAAGCATTATTATCAATCAGCATGTCCATCCCCTGTTTGCCAATTATCACACACTGTGAGGTAAGAGAAACTGTCTGAATGAAACCCACAGATATCCATTCCTGTTCCATCTTAGCATTGTAGATAGATAGATAGATAGATAGATAGATAGATAGATAGATAGATAGATAGATAGATAGATAGATAGATAGATAGATAGATAGATAGATAGATAGATAGATAGATAGATAGATATGAAAGGCACTATATGATAGATAGATAGATAGATAGATAGATAGATAGATAGATAGATAGATAGATAGATAGATAGATAGATAGATAGATAGATAGATAGATAGATAGATAGATACTTTATTAATCCCAAAGGGAAATTCTCCATGATTGACAGGAGCCTGCTCAGTATTTTGTGTCATAAAGCATTATACAATGATATTCCAATTTGGTCTTTCTGGCTCCTGCTAATTTAGCTGTCACAACCAGTCCCCATTTCTCTAAAAATGCAACAGCTGCTTGTGAAATGGAACAGGACGGTGTGTCTCCTAGCAAATAAACAGTAGCAGATACTGCTTGTAATGTCATCCTCTGTGGCCGGCCACTCTTAGAGTGGATGTACAATCCATCTGGGGTACACCAAATAGTCATAGTCAGATTACATAATACATCTCTACCCAGTAAGTTTATAGGTGAATGATCAGACACCAGTATAGGAATTTTAGTCATTATGCCCTGCACACAAAGGTGAACTGGAGCCGCTAATGGAATTAATTGTGTATGTCCCGAGAATCCTACTGTTTACCAGACATGGGAAGGTGTGCTGCATCATGTTTATACAAGTGTAAGTGACTCCAGTATCAATCATAACAGGGGTGTGTTTACCTTCCAGTCCATGTGTATGTAGTAAAGGACCCCTTTATTTAAGTGGGGGTCCGCTGACCTGCCTGTGGTATAAAGCACGAGTGACCGTCAGCGTGTGAGTCGGTTGCCTTATAGTTCAACCGGGTAGAACCATTGATATAAACTCCCCCCCGACCACTTCTGTGCACGAGTTGTGTGAGTTTGAATCCCAACCCAAGTAAAGGAGTATTAGAAGAGGTTGGCAATAAAAATAGTTTATAGTGTACGCCGCTAAAGGCAGTGTGACATCGTAAAAAGAGAACCAGCCACGCGGTTCAAACAGACCGAAGAACGTGCTGACCTCAATAATCATCACTGGCTCATTATTTGAGCACCCTGTTAACATTGGGTATTGTCCTTCCCAAGTAGGATTCTCTGGGCACCCGTAGATTTCTTGCTTAAAACCCAGCCTTGGATTTGCAGGATCAGAGGCAGACTGCTGCTGTTGGTCTCCAGCTGGCTGATTCAAATTTTGCTGAGGATTCAGTTGTCGGTTTTGATTTCCCTGGGCAGGCGGATTAAGTCTCTGTTGTCCTGGGTTCGCCCAACAGGTTCTCCACCTGTGCCCAAATCGACCACATCCTCAGCATGGCTTTTGCATCATTGGACAAGTTCTCCTACTATGCCCTGGTTGGCCACATCCCCAGCATGCACCAGGTAGACATTGAGGCTGCACAAACATGCCATCTTTCTTATTTTGTTGTTCCCCCCCCAAGAGGAGGTTGCTGAACGTATACATAGAGAGGGGCTAGTGCTGCTGGGATCCTAGCATGGGCCAGCATGTATCAAGGCCCTTTGTTCTTTTATGCCACTTCCTAGATAGTCTCTTAATAAGGTTGTTATTTTCTTGTGCCTTCGGCCCTACTACATCCACAGGTGGCTCAATCTTCACCATTGCAATCCCCTACAGCCTCGGACTACCAACTGCCAACTTCAAATTAGGACTTTGACTTAAATCAGGTTCAGCTTTACACAGAATTTGTCGCACCGTTCTTCCTTGCACTACGGGTCTCCCTACTCCCACCCAGGGGTACCAGTTCACTCTTCTCAGAATTGCACTAAGTTCAGTCCCAGGGTTAATTAGCACTTGTCCAGTAATACTTAATTTTCCCACAATTTGTCGTCTCCCAAATATATTTGCACTGTGTTTTTATAGTGAGTCTCAACTTTCAAATAGACACAAAGGACTCTCCAGGAGTACTGATCCACTGCACCTATTTCTCCCTTTGGTCTTTCTTTGGCTATTTTCAATTTTCTTATGTTTATCCCACTATCGTGCAAATACCTGGCTTCTTTAATTATAACTCTTCTTCCTGTCAAACCGTGCTGCCTGGACATTCGTAAGTGATTTTCTTCCAAGGTAAGTGCAGGTGTGGATAATTAGACCACAATCTCCTTCCCATACACCACACCTCCACAACCTCTACTCTTCATCGAGCTCTATCTGTAATCCCGTTCAATCTGATCTTTGCTCTTGTTCCCCAGACACGAAATCGCCTCACCCTATAACAATACTTCCTCCACAACCATCGACTAACTGTAATCAGTTCAGCATTAATTACTCTAATCACCAATCCATAAATAAAATTCAACACGCTAGCCCAGCGTTTCTCAACATTTAAGTATTTGCAACCCGAGTTTTCATAACAGTTTTAATCGCGCCCGCCTAACGTTTTTTTGAAAACCTAATAAAATTTATTCCTATATTTTTTGCTGCCAATACACTGCTACAAGTTTAAAAATTTCCTACGAATAGCGAAATTACGTCACATATGGCAACATTCGCGCCCCCTTTTTTGTTACTTTGTGTGCCCCACAGTTTGACAACTGACTCGTTCCCCTCGCACAACTCCTTGCAGCCTCCTGATGGCTCAAACATAGCAACTCAATTGACAGCCTCCTGCCCTTCTGTCCTAAGCCTTGCACCAAAAGAACAGCCCAAGTTACAGATGAGAGCGTACACAGGATTTTCCTCGCAACCAGCCCCAAAGCTCATGGATAACTCGAGTTTCCGAATTTTCACAGTCATGCTCACACACACACACACACACTAGGACTGTAACAGTGCCGGCTTTTCTCACCTCAATTCTGGCTCCCCTTCCTCCCTTCCCACACAATTCAGTTCATTATCTAGAAAGGCTTCTTTTGCAGCTTCTCCATTGGAAGGAGCAGGATCTCCTTGAATCTATCATAAACTATTTACAGCGAAAATTGCTTACCTGTTTAAAAGTGGCCACCGTTTATGTCCATCTCCTGAAGTCCTGTCCACTTCAGCCCTCTTCTAGTCCCTTCGTGGTCTGTTGTGGAGAAATCTCAGAAAAAACAAGCAGAGTCTTCAGAAAGGCAGTCAGAATTTAAGACTTTATTGAACGGCATAGAAAACAATTGCAGAGCACATAAAGCCCGTCTCAATTCATGAAGTGAGCCCTGAGTGTCCAGAGCGCCCCGAAAATATATTACAATTCAACACAGCCACAGAGAGCTTAAACAACTCGGCACATCCACATAAAAATGATAAGGGTGAGCTTTCTTGAAGGCTTTTACTGGATGTACCTCATTGTAAATTTAAATATATACAAAAGAAACATGAAGGCATATGCAGATGTCAAACAAAAGACAACACATAATGATTTACAAAGCAATACATAGCAGAGAGTACATTAAACAATGAAGCTTTAAAAGACACTTACAAGCCAAGTGATTTCCACGGTCAGATCGAGGCAAAGTGAAGTGCGTACACAGAGGTTCAAATTCCTGCGTACCACAACTAATCAGACCCTGGGGTTTTATATACCTTAAAGAAACATTTTCGGACGTGACTGAAACAAGAGATAAAGGGGTGCCTACGTGAGACACATGGGGTGTTATTGTATTTAAATGTTTATAATGGGACCTTCCTGTATGTGTTTTACGTGAGTTTCATAGACATTTATAACACCACTGTGAGTGTTTGACGTGACTGACTGGTGTGTTAATAAATGACAAGACAAAGGGGGAGCACAGTTCAACAAATAACAGTAACACCTAACAGCATGTGGAGCAGATCAATGGGTTCTCTTCACTTTGCCTTCTACATTTCAGTTTGACTAAAAACAGCTACAGTAGGCCCTCGTCTTACAGAAAATAAATGACAGTACATCATCTCAAGTTTATGTGGTGGAGTAATATAAAGGCAAAAAACAATGCAAAAGTTTCAGTCGACAAGAAGATTACTATCACGGCTACTCCTGTTATTTGAAAATAGAAGGAGTGAGATGACTTCCTTGTGCAGTCTCACTCACTCTCTGCAGGTACTTTATCACGTGTAGACCTCACCTTGCTACCTTCATGTGACTTGGCTCCCAAAATAAATGTAATAATACTGCTTAAAGATGCCATAATACTGTATCTCTAAAGCATTACAACAATTTTCCAGTCTCCTTTCAGACATTGCACGTGAGCACAAGGACCCCACTAGTTTGGTTGGTTTTGAGACTTTAAGACAAACTGACAGTACAACAAAATTAGAGCCAGAAGATGGTTACTTGGGTCACACTCACCTGTAATTGTCCAAGGGCCAAAGGATAAGATGGTTTGTCAGGGAATTGCACCAGATCATCGTCTACTGTACACAAAGGTTATTCAGACTACAACAGTGTATTACAATATATCCAAGATATATAAAGGGCTCAGAGCACACCGACCTTTCTTAGTCAATGCAGCAAATGCAGCTGTGCAGATTTTCTTTGTCTTACAGAGATTTTTATAAGGTACATGATTACACAAAAACTACATTAACATATACCTGCTAACACATACAAATTACATTAAAACACCCCAAATATGGAATATTAACACTGTGCAGGGCTTAGCTACATGTTCGTCTTTTGGCACTCTTTCAAAGACAGTAGGTGTGCCCTGAAACACTACTAGGTCTTCTTAATCACTTTTGAAGATATACAGTGGCCATTATTTTTAGTACAAATTTTTACTCTCTGAGGTGTGCAGACCGGGGAATGGCCAGATCTCTGTAGGTGGATACACCTTTTATTAGTCTGGTCAGTCTGATTTTGTCATACTTGGGGAGTAGCTGTTGCTGTAGCGGATTGGCTTCTTCTAATGGTGTCCAATGTCACTCCTTTCAACGAGTGTATTATGAGACTCAGCTTACAGCACTCCCTGGGTGCCTTGTCTCTTGTCTCAGTGTATGCTCCAACTATGGTGAGTGATGTCTCGGCAATGGAGACATTTTATTCACTGCTTCACTCTGTGGTTGATGGGTGCCCACGAATTGACATTCCTCTGGGCATGCGTGACTTCAATGCAGCCATTGGCACTGACAGGGCTGGCTATGAGGATTGTGTCAGTCCCCATGGGTTTGATGACCGTGGTGAAAGTGGCTCTATGTTCCTTGACTTTGCAAAAAGTCTGGGGCTGCGAATCACTGGATCCTGGTTAGAGCACCTAGAACCGCATCGTTGGACTTGGTACTCCAATACTGGTGGTGCGGTGAAGAAGATCGATCACATCCTTGTGGGTAGATGCTGGAGGCTCTTGCAAAACTGCAGGGTCTACAGAAGTGCCCAGTTTGCAGCCTTTGTCGATTTTCACAAAGTGTTCGACTCACTTGATCGAGCTGCCCTGTGGGACATCCTGAGGGTTCGCAGGATCCCCTCGAGGTTGCTGGATATCATGGCCGGCCTGTACACTGGTATTGTGAGTGCTGTGCAGAGTGCAGGCAGGACCTCTGCGTTTTTCCCAATTGATTCTGGGGTTCATCAGAGGTGTGTTCTTGCTCCTACTCTGTTCAATGCTTGTATTTACTGGGTGTTGGGAAAGGTCGTGGGGTCCAGCGGCTTTGGGGCATCTGTTGGTGAAGAAAGATTCACGGATCTTGACTTTGCTGATGATGCTGTGATCTTCGCGGAGTCAATGGAGGTTCTGATCTGGGCGCTTGAGAGACTGAGCGAGGAGTCTGAGTGTCTGGGCTTGCGAGTGTCCTGGATAAAAAAAACAAGATCCATGGCTTTAAAGACCTCTTGGGCAAAGCCATCAGCAGTGTGTCTGTTTGCGTAGGGAGTGTCAACCTTGTCAAGAGGTTTACTTACCTTGGCAGTGACATTCATGTCTCTGGTGACACTTCCTATGAAGTCAGTAGATGGATTGGGAGAGCATGGGGGGTCATGAGGTCGCTGGAAAGGGGTGTGTGGTGCTCCCAATATCTATGCAAAAGGACGAAGACTGGACTCCTTTGGTACTGTGTCTCTCCAGAAAATCGTTGGGTACCGTTGGTTTGACTTTGTGTCAAATGAGAGGTTGCTCATGGAGTCCCGAATGTGGCACATTACCTGCATTGTGAGGGAGCGTCAGTTATGGCACTACGGCCATGTGGCGCGTTTCCTCGAGGGTGACCCGGCTTGTAAGATCCTCATTGTTGGGGCCCTGAGTGGCTGGACCAGGCCAAGGGGTCACCCACGTAACACCTGGCTGCAGCAGATAGAAGGTCATTTCCGGAGGGTGGGACTGGACCATGTGTCAGCCTGGGGGGTTGCAAACCGGGATCCTAAGTTGTTTTGTCGTGTAGTGGGTGCGGCAACGCACTGTACCAGTGCATGGTCCACAACTTGACTTGACTTGACTTGATAAATCTACAGAGAGAACACATAGGAACGGTTGTAGCTGTGAAGATCAAGAGCCTTGATTTTAATATTTGTTTTGACAAAAGCAACTGAAGAGAGTTTGTTCTGAAGTGGAGGTAAATGCTTCATCAAGGAGTTCTTAAAACCTTTAACAAATAACAATTCCTTTGGTCTTAGCCCGGTAACTAAATAAGTTAAAAGCATCTAAAACCTTTATGAAGAAGACTGAAATTAATCTTTGGATAATGAAACAGTGGGCGGCACGGTGGCGCAGTGGGTAGTGCTGCTGCCTCGCAGTTGGGATACCTGGGGACCTGGGTTCACTTCCCGGGTCCTCCCTGCGTGGAGTTTGCATGTTCTCCCCGTGTCTGCGTGGGTTTCCTCCGGGCGCTTCGGTTTCCTCCCACAGTCCAAATACATGCAGGTTAGGTGGATTAGTGATTCTAAATTGGCCCTAGTGTGTGCTTGGTGTTTGTGTGTGTCCTGTGGTGGGTTGGCACCCTGCCCAGCATTGGTTCCTGCCTTGTGCCCTGTGTTGGCTGGGATTGGCTCCAGCAGACCCCTGTGTTCAGATTCAGCGGGTTAAAAAATGGATGGATAATGAAATGGTAACAGATTCTGCAATATGTAGATTGATTACTTTCTTATCATTCATATTTTTGTGGTAGACATTGTAGGTGTGCATAATGTACTGTTAATTGTGAATTCAGTATTTACTGTCTTCTATTATTCATATATCACTACAAGTCAAAACGGTTATATGATGGATGTAATGAATTTTGGTTTTATTATATTCTAGAGTCTACAAAGATGAGTAATACCACCATCATCGTCTCAGAATTTATACTGGAATGTGCCATTGAATCAAACCAGAAGACCAATTACAATTTCTCTTCTCACATTCATCTACTTCTTATCCATGTTTGGAAATCTTCTGGTGATTGTGGTTATAATCCTGAAACCTCAACTCCATGCTCCAATGTACATTTACATTGGCACCTTGGCAGTGATAGACCTAGCAAACAGCTCAATTCTCATCCCAAAGATGCTGTCTGTCCTTCTGCTTGGCTCTCCAGTGGTTTCTTATGCAGCCTGTGTATTGCAGATGTTTCTAATGGGTCACGTTGAGGAGATGGAGTCCCTCCTTCTAGCTTTTATGGCCGTTGATCGCTACATAGCTGTTATTTACCCTTTGCAATATGCTTCAATTATTACTAATAAAAAAATTGGCATGGGTATCTTAGTGTCAAATATCTGTGGTGTAATTTTCATCTCTCCTATGCTCATTTTTAGTGGTGAGCTTTCTTTTTGTCGCACCAATATCATTCCTTTCTGTTTCTGTGACTATAGTACAATGGTCCGTATATCATGTAATGAAGATCCTAAATACTTATTAACCATGTCGGCTTCTGTGGTTACCACTGGTGTCTTTCCAATGACGTTAATTCTCCTCTCCTATAGTCGTATTACTATGGAAGCCGTGAGGATTTCTTCAGAAGGTGGGAAAAGTAAGATTTTCAACACTTGTGCCACCCACCTGCTTGTGGTCGGACTCTTTTATGGTCCAATTTCATTGGCTTTTATATTGCCTGGTGCGGGAGTGAAGATGACCACAGAAACTTACAATTTTATGTTTATTCTTGGAAATGTACTACCACCTATGATGAACCCAATTATCTATAGTTTTAGGAATAAAGAAATAAAAAAAGGAATTCATGGACTATTTACATTCAAAAGGTAAACTCCTAGAAAGTTGAAATAAGGGGGATATTTGTCTTATATTCAGATTTAGTAAATTGTTTTGATAAATTTACAGTGCTGTTATTACAGATTGGTGGTTAGACAGTTCAACGCTGATGATGATCAAAGAGTACTTTTTCAATTTTACGTCCTGAGAATGCATAGAGCCAGTCAAAAAGGCAAATACAAATGTTATTTAATAAAAAATGTAGCAAGTAAAAGCAGGAATATTATACTCAAACCATACAATGCCTGTAGGAGGACATATCGGGAGGTTTTGCTGCAGCTTCTAGTGACCAGAACTGCATACATTGCTCGAGTAAAGAACAGATAGAAATCAACCAGTTTATTCAGTAGTGCTGGAGGACCACATCTGTGTTTATAAAATTGTGAAAGACATTGATTAGATAAATCTAGCAACATTTATTCTATTCAATATTGATTCAAATTCTGAAACATATTGGTAGAAAAGACTAAAAAGTGCATTCAATAAGGAATCGAGGAAGGATTACAGGAGTGTGGAACAACAAATTAACTCATGTACCTGAAGTTGAAACACTGATAACTTTCAAAAGTATCTGGATAAGACCTGGACAACTTGTCTATTGGCTAACCAGATACGCTTGATAGCTTATATTGTCTCATCACCTGTAGATTTGTGTACATCTCTAAATGTTCATTTTTTCCTATTTACCTTTGAGGTTGTGAAATTAAATTCAGTTATCATCTTTTATAGTCTGTCATGGGAGTTGTTTTTTCATTACAAATTTTGTGGTACTTTTATGGGTATTTAGAAACCACACTCTTTTTTATTTTTTACCAATGGGGTTTTACGTGTCTTGACAGAAAAAGGCCACATAGGACTTTTCAGGTGCTTCAGAGCTTCAAGTATTTTACTGTTAACCTATCATCCATAACTGTTCTGACAGAAATGAGAAAGGCAGGAAATAAATTAAATAAAGGACAAGAACAAAAGGTGAACCAAAAATGCAGACAAAATTCTGTGAGCTGGCCGAACTCAAGTTCAAACAAAGCTGGAACAAATCACAAATATTTGGGGCACCAGCTGGGTAATCCCGTTTAATTCTCACAAAATTATCGATATATATAAACAGGCGTCATCTGGTAACACTTAATATAAGGCAGTCCAGGGAACAAAACAGAAAATAGCTTCAGCGTTAATTCTATCTGACAAAGCAAAGGAAGGCTTTCCTGGAGCTGTCACTCATCAGAACTGGTCTCATCAAAATACAAATTAGTGGAGGCACCCGGTCTTTTTATAATGGGAGGACCAGAAGAGGCGGAGCTAATTTCCTTAATTGAGAGGTTTCTGGGAGTTGTGGGAAGAAAAGAAGATGGAGTTAGCAACAGTGCCCCCTCTCACCCATGTGGGTTACCGTTTACCTTGAATGAGCCAGCAAGGAAATCCGCAGATGCACATGTGTGACAGTTTGTACACAGAAAGTCAGAAACAGAATTGTAGTCAAATATGAGTTTGGAAGGATTCATCTAGCTGGAAAACTATCTTAAAATCTCTACAATGGATTGGCACCCTGTCCTGGCTTTGATCCTGCTGGGGTAAGCTCCAGCACCCCCATGATCCTGGTCTGGATTAGGTGGGTTCGAAAAAGACAGGACATGACAATCTAAAGAATAATGCACTGATTTGTTTGTTTTACTCCTTAAACTCAGATGAAATAGAAGTGTTTGTCATCATCTTTATACCCACAACCCCATGATACCACCAGATGTGCAATTCTGTGTTCATTTCATAGCAAAGTGGCAAAAACTGCTCCATTAAATGGTGGCGCCCATGATAAACAACATGGTATTGAGGAAAGGACAGTAAAATATTCCAGTTTTTTAACAACATTTTATGGATTCAAAGTAATTTCAAATTCAGAATCCTTTGGTTGAAAAAACTCCTAACAAACTCATACATTTTCAGAAAACATCTTGGGAAAGTCACAGACAAATTAACACTAGAATTACCAGAGCCTACGAAAAAACTTGTAGATCCATCCCATCTTAAATCGCTTTGCACCTCTTCATCAGCATCTTTTGTCCTGTAAATGTGCCGATAAGCAGCAAGCAGCCTACTGTCACATCCCCCCACCACTACACAGTTTTCTCAGCTCAAGTCTGTTTACCTGCATGTCAGTTGCTTAGAGTTGTATAGAGTGAGAAGTCAAACAAAATGACACCTTTTATAAATACTATATAGTTATTTGGAACACATGCATTTCATGTGTGTTCCGTGTCTACAACAATCTGCTGTATATAAACGCATCATTAGAACAGAAACGTTTTTCATGTTTTAGTAATAACTGACAAAATGTAGACATGACGTCTTTAATGTGTGAAGCCTGAAGTCCAAATATCAAATAAACACTTTCACAAAGGTATAAATATAACAGAACAAGTGCGCTTCTATTCAAGAATATAACTGCAGAAAAAGAACTCGCGTTAGGGTGCAACATTGACACGCATTTACTACAACTGCTTCGGGGGCACAACGGTATCAACTGTTGATTAGTAATCCAAACTTCACGGGTTCGACTCAGTTTTGAGAAGTGAGCTGCTCTTATTCTTACTATCTTAGAATAAAAACATACATTTGATTTGAGTCTGTAACAGCGGTGTAAATTTATGTTACTTGTAAAGGTTAGTTTTGTTTTTTTTTATTCAGTTTTATTCTCTCAGTCGCGTTCACAATCCCCCCTCCACCCCAATACATCTGACAGTGCTGTTTTCATATAAAGACGCGCTATAACAGAGGTTATACCTCCCTGGAAAAGTCTATTCAGGGGTCCTGGAGAGGAGGGTCCGTCGGATAGTCGAGCCTCGGATTCAGGAGGAACAGTGTGGTTTTCGTCCTGGTCGCGGAACAGTGGACCAGCTCTATACCCTTAGCAGGGTCCTGGAGGGTGCATGGGAGTTTGCCCAACCATTCTACATGTGTTTTGTGGACTTGGAAAAGGCATTCGACCGTGTCCCTCGGGGAATCCTGTGGGGGGTACTCCGAGAGTATGGGGTACCGGCCCCCCTGATAAGGGCTGTTCGGTCCCTGTACGATCGGTGCCAGAGCTTGGTCCGCATTGCCGGCAGTAAGTCGAACCCGTTTCCAGTGAGAGTTGGACTCCGCCAGGGCTGCCCTTTGTCACCGATTCTGTTCATAACTTTTATGGACAGAATTTCTAGGCGCAGCCAGGGCGTTGAGGGGGTCCGGTTTGGTGGGCTCAGGATTGGGTCACTGCTTTTTGCAGATGATGTTGTCCTGTTTGCTTCATCAGGCCGTGATCTTCAGCTCTCTCTGGATCGGTTCGCAGCCGAGTGTGAAGCGGCTGGGATGAGAATCAGCACCTCCAAATCCGAGACCATGGTCCTCAGCCGGAAAAGGGTGGAGTGCCCTCTCAGGGTTGGTAGCAAGATCCTGCCTCAAGTGGAGGAGTTCAAGTATCTCGGGATCTTGTTCACGAGTGAGGGAAGAATGGAGCGTGAGATCGACAGGCGGATCGGTGCGGCATCCGCAGTAATGCGGGCGCTGCATCGGTCTGTCGTGGTGAAAAAGGAGCTGAGCCGCAAGGCGAAGCTCTCAATTTACCAGTCGATCTATGTTCCTACCCTCACCTATGGTCATGAACTATGGGTAGTGACCGAAAGAACGAGATCGCGAATACAAGCGGCTGAAATGAGTTTCCTCCGCAGGGTGTCTGGGCTTTCCCTTAAAGATAGGGTGAGAAGCTCAGTCATCCGGGAGGGGCTTAGAGTAGAGCCGCTGCTCCTCCGCATCGAGAGGAGTCAGATGAGGTGGCTCGGGCATCTGATCAGGATGCCTCCTGGACGCCTCCCTGGTGAGGTGTTCCGGGCACGTCCAACCGGGAGGAGGCCCCAGGGAAGACCTAGGACACGTTGGAGGGACTATGTCTCTCGACTGGCCTGGGAACGCCTTGGGATTCTCCCGGAAGAGCTAGAAGAAGTGGCCGGGGAGAGGGAAGTCTGGGCATCTCTGCTCAAGCTGCTGCCCCCGCGACCCGACCTCGGATAAGCGGGAGACAATGGATGGATGGATGGATAACAGAGGTGAACTCAGATGATGACGACGTTCTACATCAGAGAAAGAATGCATGTCGCACTTTTGCCGTCGCTGTACTTTGTATATGTACATGGGAAGCTTTGCAGTCTACTTGTGACTTTACGCTGTAGTAAGTAAGTAAATAAATCAGGATCAATAGGTAAATAACATTCAATCTAGCTCTTATATACAAAGTACAGTGACGGCAGCTTCCACCTGCATCCATAGACTCTTCAGTATGCAAGCGACTCTCCACACTAGTGTTTAGATCTGGACGGTGTATGTGCCCATAAAAAGAAGTCTGACTGCATTCTCGTACCATTGCTTCCGAACTGAATTGTAAGCATGCACTTTTCGTGGTATTACACATGTATTTTTTGAGCATGCCCGTGTCGATTAAACACAGGAAGCTCTGCAGTCTAGATCTGGGCGGTGCATGTGCCCAAAAATTAACATTTATATGTTACTTACATAAAAGCCAGATTGAATGTTATTTATTTTGATTTATTTACTTACTTTCTACAGTGTAAAGTCACAAGTAGACTGCAGAGCTTCCTGTTTAGCTATTACCTAAGCATCAGCATCTCTCTGCATGCCACAGTATTTAAGAAAATTGATTTTTTCAATCCATTGCATGGATATCACTGTCCCAAGATTTTGATAAAACATGATAAATCTTATTTTGTGGTTTTGTGCTTCAGTAAGAATTACAAATGTTTGCTCATTCCTGCCCAAGTTACTAATAAAATGGGTCAAATGTTCAGCTGGCACCACACCCTTTCCTCTGATTGGTGGATTTAAATGATGTGCCCCGCCCCCTGTTGGTTGATTGGTGAATTACAATTTGTCCCCTCCCTAAACCCACCCAGACTCCCACCCCTTCCACCTGATTGGCCCTGCTTTGTGTCAAGATCATTTTGATGGGTGTCAATCCCACCTTAATTCACCCCACCTCCACCTGATTGGTCAAGCTTTGTGTCAAGAGCAGTTTGATGGATGCTGCCCCTCGGTCTGTCAACACCTGTTTTTTGGTTGGCAATCCCCTCCCTGCCCCTTCTCCTGAGGCCCTTTATATCAAAAGAACGACCTTGCCATGAGATCGAAGCCTGATCGACATGTCCAGACATGAATTGCCCACCTCTGACAGGTGAAAAGAACACGTTCAAATAAGTCCCCTCGCTTTTGAAAGTTGTGTATAAAAAGCAGTTCATCTTCTTCGGCTCTAAAGACTCTGTGAAGAAATGGAATCTATTACCAGTGCCCCAGTGAAATGTCGGATCCGCAGGGTCAATTTGAATGCCCATTGGAAAGGAGTTAAAAGACATTTGTTGCCCGAGTTTCTTGAAGCTGAAGTGGCAGACAAGGATCGGACTAAGTCGTGTGAAACACAGGCCGAATCAGGCGATGACGAAAAGGAAAACTACCCGCCACCTTTAGTATTCAAGGCATGACTTTCTGAAAGCTGAAGTGGCGGACGAGTAACAGACTAAGTTGTCTGAAACATCGATAGAATCGAGCGATGACAAAATGGAAACCCCACCTTTATTCTATGCCACGCCTCTTCCTTTTACAATAAATACTCAGCCTGTTATCAGCCGGGCCCAGATCAAGAACCCAGCAATTTCAGAACTCGTTGAAGCTTTTAAAGCTCTCCCCATATCAGCTGCTACAGACTCTGAAATGACGGCTGTTGGCGTAACAACCTCAGGGGTCCCGCCTGAGGCTCCAAAGCCTGAATCTTACCAACTCTATAACTCGGACAGAGAGTTCGAGATCGACTGCATTCAGGGCAACCAAGAATCTGACCAGCCATTTTTTAGTGTACGGCCTGATTACAGTCTGTGGTCTAGAGACATTGAGGCAGATGGTCTATTCCATTCTCCAGGACCGGTAATGTGTACCTCTGTCTCCTCTGATGGTGCTCAGACGGATACCTCTTACCTAGCTCCAGGACAACCGTGGGTGAACAGACAAGCTCCACAGGAACCAGTGTCGATTGGACTTTCTGAGACAGATATGGATTGTCCTGATGGTGTGCTGCCTGAAACCTGGAATAAGGCCCAGCAACTTGTTAAAGGGCTGTTGACATCTCTGCTGGACATTATTGTCTACCGCGACCAGAAAAAAGAATGTCAAGGCTGCGAGATAGACCATCCCAGCCAGACAAGACATTCCTGCCTCAGTGAACCTGATAGCGCCTACCGCGTAGGACGCTTTCAGAAGATTCTGATGATTTTCCGCAAGTCTTGGTTGAAATGATTGGCTGTGAAAGTTCTAGGGTATTATAACATTTTACTTCCATTTCACAAAACACATGTGGTGATTAAAAAGACTGTTGATGAACTTGAAAATACCTACTCTATTCGTGATGCTATAATGCAGTCATTTTATGAAATGGATGAACACTCCTACTCTGTAACCCGCCGTATTGCACATGAGTTTTGTAAGCGTAACCTTGATCATGAGGGCTGTAAGAACCCCTGGGGTGAATATGACCTGGAATATGCTGATGTGGTAGAACTTGTTGGTAATTCTGAACATGAGGCCGTACCAGTCTGAACAACTCAGATTACTAAATAAATGTTTTCTAAGTTGATAAGTTGTGTCAGTGTCTGTTTTATCACCGGCGATGGAGCAGGTCTTGGAAAAAACATATAACTTTGAGAACGTGGGATCCTTGGGATGTAAAGAATCCTTGAAAAGAGCTCTCTTGCAATTGGATCACAATATTAGGGACCAAGAGGTGTCCGAGTGGTTATCGGGGCAATACACCTACACGATACATAAACCAGCCAGAATCCATTTTAAAAGGAATAAGGTGTATGTTTCCAATATAGACGGGCAATGGCAGATCAGCCTTGCAGATATGACAAACCTGGCCGACTATAACCAAGGTTACAAGTATTTATTGACTTATATAGATATTCTTTCTAAATATGCCTGGGTCCGGGTTCTGAAAAACAAAACAGGTAAAGAAGTGAATTTCAAAATCAACCCGGAGAACACTGGTTGGCAATACATTTCAGAGAAGACGTAACTGGAGAATTTTTCAATTCCTATGGCGCCCCACCAGACTTTATCTATTTTCCTGAGGAAATATACAGCTTTTTAAACAGAAACTGTAAAGAAATTATTCACCATACCCGACAGCTTCAAAGCTGGTTTTCCACCGTCTGTGGGCAACACTGTATTTTTTCCTGCATCACAGTGGGAAAGGACACCCTTATAAAGATGTCATGAACCTGTATTTTAACAAAGTCACCAAAACAATTATATGGTTCAAAAATTTGTCAGCACCTTGTCTAAGAACACTTCTAGAGGTTTTCAGGATCACCCCTGTATGCAAAGTTCTATGACCTGTAATTATCTTAATAAAGAATAGGCAGGCTGTGTAATCAAATGTAATATTTTATTAAACAAAAATATAATTACATTTCAATAAGGAGTCCATTCATTCTTTTTGCAAGATCTGGTTTTCTTGCCAACAGGTATATCGTAAGCAGCGGCAGCAGCAGCAGCAGCGACCCTGTCCGGGGCAGAAGGTTTGAATCTCTCCAGAAGTTCTTTCGTGTCGGCGTTTGGCACGGCGGATGCCGGAATGTTCAAACTGGCCATGGCCTTGAAAAAATCTTTCCACCCCCTAGGTCTTAAATAGGATGTTATGTTGTGGCGGGCAGTCAAGTTCCACATTAGATTGACCATATTCGTACCGGCTAATGGTTCTCCACGAAACACAAGCTCTCCCAAGGCATTCCAGTAGGTTGTATTAGTATTATGCGACATTTTCTGTAAAATAATTTCGGTATATTTCTTTGATTTATCCGGCGCACTTTTCAAAATCTCATTGTACACCCGATCTTCTGCTTTTTTCACAAAGGTAAGGTATCTTTGCAAGACGGTCATATAAAGTTTTTCTTTTGCATCGGTGCTCAAGTCACTATGTTTGAGTATGAATTTCATTTGTTTATCCAGGTCACTTTCTGTAACGCTTAAAAGGTCGCTGGAAGCTGGGGCTTTCTGTTGCAATTGAGTCATTTGTTGTTGAGGTACCAGGTACATCTTGCGTGTGTATTCCATATTTATAATCTCAAACCTATTAAACTAGTTATGAAAGGAATGGCCGCGCTTAATAGGGCTCCGAGAAACCATCCTTTCTAATTTTAAAGGGCTTTTTTCTTTTTAACGGTAAGTTTTTTACCGCTGAGTTTTTTAATGGCACAACGATGCTTCTTCAACAGCTTGAACTGTCTGGAAGTCAGTGGTACATTGCCTTTTAAAGTATTGAGAGCTATTTCGGCCAGAGCGTAAATTAAATCGTCCGGAGACTTGCTCAATACTGCTTTTCTTCGGCGAAAAGAAACCCTATGCAGGGTCATGAGCAGAGGGAGATGTCTTTTAATTCTGCACAACATGGCTTTGGGCATACTGCTCAATTTTGTAGGTAAGAAGTTCAATGAGTCAATAAATCTCAAGTCATAATCTTCTTCTATAAAACACATTAGTTTACATCCCTGAGTTGTAACAAATGGAGTTTGCCCGCTCTCGACGAGATATCCATCCATCCATTTTCCAACCCGCTGAATCCGAACACAGGGTCACGGGGTTCTGCTGGAGCCAATCCCAGCCAACACAGGGCACAAGGCAGGAAACAATCCTGGGCAGGGTGCCAACCCACCGCAGGACACACACAAACACACCAAGCACACACTAGGGCCAATTTAGAATCACCAATCCACCTAACCTGCATGTCTGTGGAATGTGGGAGGAAACCAGAGCACCCGGAGGAAACCCACACAGACACGGGGAGAACATGCAAACTCCACGCAGGGAGGACCCGAGAATCGAACCCAGGGCCCCAGATCTCCCAACTGCGAGGCAGCAGCGATACCCACTGCGCCACCGTGCTCGACGAGATATTTCATTAGGAAATAGCTGTCATACCCCTTAGAATTGTGAGCTATGAACGTGTAATCTTGGTATTTCGGGTGTCGATATCTGTTGAAGAACTTTGCTACGCAGTCCTCACCGGCCTGACTCCACGATTTACCGTTCCAATGAATGCAGTGGATGTAATTTGGGATGTGGGTTCCGTCATCTTGACGGCACTCAAAATCATAGAACACATACTTTTCGTGGACTGGTCTTTGTGGAAAGCTTTGAATAAAACATTGATGATTTTCATCTGACTCTTTCATAACAACTCTACAAGCGCAGCAGTGTCTGGGGTGACACTTGTGAGGTTTTGAATCAGCTTTCAACCTGTATCTCTGGTAACAGAGAGTGCAGACTTTAAGGACGTCGCAGATGCTTTCAGATTGACGCATCTTTTCATTAAATTTATGCATTTTGTGGAGCTCAAAGGAAATCCTTGATCAGCAAAAACGATTGCAATCTGGGCATCGAAAAGCCTCATCATCAACCCATTGGCAGTTTGTAGATAAACAGACGTTACAGTGATGGTCGCGGCGATGTCGTGACGGACTACAATATCCCATGTAGCAGAAATCGCAGATATAGTCAAATCTCAGAAATCCTTTTAGATTCAAAATACCGTAATAATGCTCATTGTGCAAAAACAGGAATGCCGTCTTTGGTTTGCTGGCACGGGACGCTTCAAATTTTAATAGAGCACTAGTGTTCGGTTCCGGGTACCAGACGATAATTTTAATACCCAAAAGCCTCTTAAATTTTTCAATAACTGAAAATGCTACTTTCTGATCCAGTGTGTCACACACGTGCGAGTAGGGGGACGTTGTGTGGACCAAGTAAAGGTAATTCCACGCCAGGCCAGGGGAGGGTGGGGTGCACTAAACCTTCTCCTGTTGTCTCTGCAGACCAGCCGTGGGAAAATCTGAATCAAGAACGTCACTTCCAGTTCCGGCACCTAGAAGAACGTCAGTTCCAGTTCCGGCGCCTAGAAGAACGTCACTTCCAGTTCCGGCACCCAGGCTGATATCAGAAAAACATCACTTCTGGTTACCCTACATCACTTCCGGTTACCCTACATCACTTCCTGTCTGACCACTTAAAACCGCCATCTTTTCCAACCTTCATCAGTTCACTCTTGGACTCAGTATGATCAACAACTCTGTTGAATGAAAAGAAAACCTTTGCAGCTAGGAACATTATACGGGTTGCTGCCCCAAACCTTTACATGTGTGTTGAGTCTTTTCCTTTTACAAGTGATAATCCGGCCCTGACGTGCCATTGACGGGCCTCTTGTTCACACAATTTCTGGTTGTTTCTGTACCTATCGTTTAATACAGCCAGCAAACCCCTGGCAAAACAGCACTGATCATCCAGGTTGAAGGAGATCCAAAGGTGCTTCCATTTCTTTTGCACAATTATATCAATGAAAATGATACATGCTTAATGCCTAGACCCCCCCAGATGGGGCCCTCACAACCTGAACGATTAGCATCAGACCGGAATCGGCTAAAAGAGTAGTGTGACTCTGGAGAAGTAATTCAATTTGGTTAAAAAAGTTCTCAACAGAAAGTGTACCAGCGGGGGTTAGGGAAAAGACACTGGGATTGAGAGAATCGGCATGTAATTCTAGCTGGACTAGATCCTTAGGATTCAAAGTGCTCGCAAAACTGTCTAATATTTGCTGAAGGGTCTCGTGTATATGATTAAAAACTTCGGCGAATGAATCAAGTTTGTAGATCTCTGAAAAAATGAAACGGTGTCTAATCTCGATATTGTTAAATTTTGAACGCTCAGTTATAGACAAATTATTTAATCTAGATGTAGAGGGCTGAGGGGAGGTTACTGACGGCTCTGGAGATGAAGGATTCGCCGTATGCAAGGTAGATGACTGTGGAGAGTTAGCATCGACACTCAAGTTTGTCCTAGATGGATTAGTCACTCCAGCTCCTGTCTGAGGATGTAAGGCTGAATTATCCAACACTGTTAAGTCATCAACAGGCGAGTGTTGAAGACGGGCCTTACTTGTACCTGAGGTAGAAGGTTCTATTACTGAATCGTTCAATGTAGTCAAGTCGTCGGTAGGTAAGTGTTGAAGTGGGGATCTACTTGTACCTGAGGTGGAAGGTTGTATTACTGGACCGTTCAACTTAGTCAAGTCGTCGTAGGTAAGTGTTGAAGTGGGGATCTACTTGTACCTGCCTTTTCCTTCTCTCACTCTCCTCGTACTTCAGGCAGAGGTGGGGGTACAGGTTTGCTTTTATCTCGTCAGTGGCGTTTTTCACCTAATCTTCACCATCTCAACTTCTCCTCCTTTGAATTCCACTCTGTTACTGTCACACATCCAACAAAACTCCACATTGTTGTTCCTTATCGTCCTCCAGGCCCTCCAGGAAACTTCATCGATGAGCTTGATTTCCTTCTGAGCTCCTTCCCAGATGATGAGTCTCCTCTCTTGCTCCTCGGTGATTTCAACCTTCCAAGAGACGGAATACACACCAGTGGACTTGTGATGCTTCTGTCGTCCTTTGGTCTATCCCTTGGTGACTCTCCTCCAACCCATAAAGCTGGCAACACTCTTGACCTGGTATCATTCAGATCACTTCCTATTTTCAATATATTGTCTACTCCTCTACATGTCTCTGACCATCATCTTCTGTCCTTCAGATTTCCTCTTCTGACTTACTCTTCTCAACCACCTTCTACCCCCATGACTACCCGCAGAAATCTCAATTCACTTTTTCTATCTTTTCTCTCCTCAGCTGTCCTATCATCCTTATCTCCCCCTAACTGTGCTGAACCAAGCACATCAACTGTTGAGTCTGCTACCAACAGTCTTCTCTCCTCTCTCCACAACTCTTTTAATCAACTCTGCCCTTTGTCTTCCAGGCCAAAGCGTACTTCTCCTCCAACCCCATGGCTGTTGGAGACACTACGAAACAACCGCATACAACTAAGAGCAGCAGAAAGAAGATGGAGGAAAACGCATCATAACAGTGACCTCCTTTCTTTTCAATCTCTCTTATCAAAGTTTGCTACTGACTTAACTTCTGCCAAATCTTCCTTCTACAGAACCAAGTTTGAAGAATCCATATCCAACCCTCGCAAACTTTTTGCCACTTTTTCTTCACTGCTTAAGTCACCATCTCCTTCTGTCTCCCCAGCTCTCTCGCCAGAGGACTTTGCTACATTCTTTGAGGATAAGGTTGCTACTATCCGTAGTTCCTTCCCTCAGACTGACATGTTGCCCACCCACTCTCAACCGACCTACGCTACCCAGCTTCATCACTTCACTCCACTTTCTCACGAGGAAGTGTCTCAGATCCTGATGGCCAGCAACCCCACAACATGTTCACTCGACCCGATCCCCTCAGGTACGTTTCAGCTCATCTCTCAGGATCTTCTCCCACACATCACACACATAGTTAATGGCTCCGTAACGACTGGCCATGTTCCCACTGCCTTTAAGTCTGCTGTTGTCACACCAATTCTTAAGAAACCTACTCTGGACTGCTCAGATGTTAACCACTACAGACCAGTATCCCTGCTCTCTTTTCATTCTAAAGTACTGGAACGAGCAGTTTATAACCAACTTAATGTGTTTTTGTTTAATAACGCCCTTCTTGACCCTCACCAGTCTGGATTCAAAGCAGCTCATTCTACCGAGACTGCGCTTCTTGCTGTCTCTGAAACACTTCACACAGCCAGATCTACCAACCTGTCCTCAGTTCTCATACTTTTGGACCTATCTGCAGCCTTTGACACGGTCAACCATCAGATACTTCTGGAAACTCTCTCTAGTCTTGGGATCTCAGGCACTGTCTGGCAATGGTTTGCTTCTTACCTTGCTGACCTGACATTCCAGGTTGCCTGGCAAGGCTCCCAGTCAGCTCCACGAAGACTGACCACTGGTGTTCCTCAGGGCTCTGTCCTAGGACCCCTTCTCTTCTCCTTATACACAGGTTCTCTTGGGAAGGTAATAGCTGGACATGGATTCTCTTACCACTGCTATGCAGATGACATTCAACTCATTCTCTCCTTTCCACCAGATGACCAGCAGGTCTCAACCCGCATCTCAAACTGCCTTGCTGATATCTCCTCTTGGATGACATCCCACCACCTCAAGTTGAATCCCAGCAAGACTGAACTCTTGTACATCAAAGGCAACTCATCTCCGAATCTTGACCTTGCAATCTCTTTTGACAACTCGGTTATCGTCCCCTCAAAAACAACAAGAAGTCTTGGTGTCACTCTAGATGAAGAATTGTCTTTTTCTCCACACATCAGCAACCTCTCCAGGTCCTGCAGATATCTTCTTTACAACATCAGGAGAATCCGCCCCTTTCTCACTACAGAGGCTACTCAGCTTCTCGTCCAGACCTTGGTCATCTTTAAGCTGGACTACTGCAACTCTCTGATGTCTGGACTTTCACTAAAGGCAACACGACCACTTCAATTGATCCAGAATGCAGCTGCAAGACTCATGTTCCCAAATTCTCACACACTACACCTCTGCTGCGGAACCTGCACTGGCTCCCTGTGGCTGCCCGCATCAGGTTCAAAACCCTAACACTTGCCTTTAAGGCCAAAACTGGAACTGCACCACCTTACATATCAGCACTGGTTAAGCAGCGTGTCACTTCTCGCTCTCTCAGAACATCAAGCACTGCTTGTCTCGAACCACCCTTACTTAAAAGAAGAGGACGACATGCATCAAGACTCTTTGCAGTGTTGGCTCCTCAGTGGTGGAACGAACTTCCTCTTGCTGTACGAACAGCGGAGACCCTCACTATCTTCAAACGTCGTCTGAAGACACACTTCTTTAAACAGCACTTGGGGGACTAAAGTCCCCATACTTTTTTCTACCCTTTTCTCAAAAAAAAAAAAAAAATTTGTACTAACTCCTAGTACTAACAACTTACTATTATTTTCTTCTAGCATGGTTTTGTGTACAACTTGGTCAGCGGTAACTTGTTTAATGACAGTAGATTTAATCCTAGCCTTAAAGACTGAAGAACAGTTGTAGACTACTAAGCACTGTTGTAAGTCGCTCTGGATAAGAGCGTTTGCTAAATGATGTAAATGTAAATGTAAATGTAGAAGGTTGTGGGGATTTTACATTCGTGTCTAGGGCGCTAGGCTGTTATGAAGGACTGGGATCTGAAGACGTTCTGGCCTCAGACTAGGTATTATTCAATAGCTCCAGCAGAGCGTTAACCATGGCTATTTCAACAGAATTTTGAACCCGGAGCGAATTATTAATGATGTCAAAATTGTCGATTGGTTGTGTAACTGGGGATGGTGCTTGAAAAATTCAAGGAGATCGCGACAGTGCGGGGATTTTAGGTGGCTTTTTAGGATATTCTAGGTTATCAAACATATCTTTTAATAGTCTCAGGTTTTCACTGGATGGTCTTTTCCTACCTTTAGTCCCTCCAGGATGTTCACATTCGCTCTCGCTATCGGTATCGCGGCTGCTGGTGTTGCCACTATACCTGTTTTCAGACATGACCTAAATTTAATCAAAGGCTGCAGTTATGAACACAGGATATAACAATTTGCAGTCAATGTTATTTTAATGAAAAAAGTAATATAAAACCTATCCTTTAATCTCTGGTCAGACCCATGTAAAAAGCATACATATGTATCAAATGTATTCTCATTTCGGGCCTGGAATTGTACACAGGAGACTCTGATTCTACAATTCAATCCAGTAACCAGCGAAGAACGTCAGCCAACTCTGCACGCTCCGGTCTTTCTCGGCATCTCTGCTCATTGTAATGACGAAGGGAATATCGGGATGAATAACGAATTCTACACCGAGACCCGTAGTCGGAGTGAGGCATTGACGGCAAAGCGGAGGAGAATGTAAGAGACTCGAACGAAGATTGAACTCAGAGGGTACAGGAGAATGCTGAAAGCTGCTCTCAGAGGGCGGCGGTGCTTGCGCGGTCTTCGGATTCTGCCAGTATTGGTAGATTGATAGATTTTCTGAACTGTCCAGCAGTTGCATTAAAACACCCGGTGGACTGGGATCTGGAAATAAAGTTTGACCTTCTCAGTTAAAGACATCTTTTCACAAAATCTGGAGATATGCATACAACCTATGTTTCTTCGATAAACTGAAACTTAAAATGACACTTACTGCGATTGGACAGATCAGGGGAAGCCCTTTGAGAAGCTGTTTCAGATTGTAAAGGGCTATCATCTAGGAAAAAAAATGCATGCACTCTTTAAAACAACATTTCCCCTTCCAGTGCACGCAGCAGCTCAAACAAAATGATCTGATATTAGTTTCAAGGTAACCCTCTCACCACTGGAAAGCCTTATAATAGATCTGTCTGGATGTCACTGCATTCGATACATAAGCAAATAAATGGCTTGCAACATCTGTTTATATGATAGATAGATTTTCATTTTTAAAACAACCTTTGTTAATGTATCACGAAAAATTTTCCATTATACATCTGGCCTTATACACAAATATTCACACACACATACACACACACACACACAGTTCATGCACTTAATTAATCCCTGCACATTTTAAGCCTCATCACCCCCTTTCATGCCCGGTTCAGATAGATAGCAGTATGTAAATATAAAAATTCTATTTTTATGATAGCAAGACAGACTCTCGCACATTATAGACTATTTTTAACTACCCAAAGCACTTTACACAGATGTCCGCTTACACTTTGCATACAATGTACTCTTTAACAAAACACACATGCAATCCCTACACTAAGATGGATAACAACTTTTTAAAATCTAAAGACGTAAATAAAAACAGACATCCTGGTGGAGTCAAAACTTAATTGAATTACCCGTTTCAGTAACAGAAAAAACTACTATTGCTTGCTTCAGTAATGTGAATTTCTACATTAATCATCATACACTTAGATAGATAGATAGATAGATAGATAGATAGATAGATAGATAGATAGATAGATAGATAGATAGATAGATAGATAGATAGATGTAAATATAAAATGCTACAACTTATATTATACACACACGAGTGCGCTCACATGCCTACACACACAGAGAGATGGTACTGAGCATAATAATTAACCTATGCTCAACATCATTTTGGATTTTAATCCCCCCTCTCGTTTTAAACAGATATCATTTTTGAAAAAGGGACTTACCGGTTTCCGAGTAATAGACCGAAGAATCAACTTGGAAATATTGACCTAAGGATAAAATTTAAGGATTCAGCCATACATTTTTTTAAAGCATTCTCGTTTGACGCGTATAATAATCAATAATACGACGTACCGTGATCTTGATTGTCGGGACTCTCGGGAGAATAGTCTGTATTCACAATAATTATATTTCATTTAGTCCTTTCCATAAAAAAATAGAAAACTGTTCTAATAAGATAATGAAGACACACCGTTTTGTCTTTCGACGAGATTCGGTGTCATCTTTCAGTATTAACGGCAAGCGGAGTAATGAGACGGAGTCTGACTAAACGATTATTTATATACAGTGGAACCTCTGTTTACGAGTAACTTGGTTTACGAGTGTTTTGCAAGACGAACTAAAATTTTTAATAAGTTTTGACTTGATAAACGAGCGACATCTTGCAATACGAGTAGTATGTTTACGCTTTGTCTGCTGAGCGTCATGTAATCACAACTGAGCTGATGGTTCTTCTCTCTCTCGCTGCGGGATTGTGGGCAATCGTCTCCTATTCTCCATCTGAGTCGGTGTGCCTCACTCATATAGTCAACATCTGTACAAGCGCATACTGTTTACTGCAGCATTGTGACTGTGTGTGTGTGTGTGCGCATGTGTGTGTGCTGTGACGTGCGAACCCCCGTCTTGCACCCCAAAACACGAAGCTGAGTCTCAGTACTTTAACAACACCAGCTTTATTCAGCTTGAAACAACAACAGCGCGGTTATTTACCGTAGCAGGATCTGCCACTCTCCTATACACAGACACAGCAGTCAGGCAGGGTCGTGGCCAAGTAGTACTGTGCCCTGCGCATTTATAATGTTCCCTGTTCCTTGTATCACCCATCGACGGCAGGTGCTTATAGCATGTCCGCGATCTTTTCGGATTTGCTTTTACGGCGAACTGCTATTGATTTGGGACGCTCTTCTGCGTGTCGTTCCGTTGGGTGGACTCCCACAAGAGTTTAGAAACTCACTCACACCAACCATGATTCTTTTCAAAGGTAAAGTGCAGGTTAATTTGTTTTATGTATTTTTACTTTATATTTTGTAGTAATCATTTTTATATGAACAGTTTTGGGTTGTGGAACGAATCATCTGAGTTTCCATTATTTCTTATGGGGAAATTCATTTTGATATATGAGTGCTTTGGACTGCGAGCACGTTTCCGGAACGAATTATGCTTGCAAACCGAGGTTCCACTGTATACAGAAAAGAGCAGGGCATTGCAGACAGTGATTTCTTTTAGTAAATGTGTGCCCTTTGGCCCACATTTTAAATGGACAGCTGTGTAATGGGTTGGTGTCTGGCCGAAGGCTTATATCTAAACACCTATACACCGAAAAGAACGGTATTTTTTTAAAAGCCGCCTTTGTAATAAGGAGATTGCTTAAAGCAGGTGTGCGCCCCCTGATTGAGCATCTTTAAGATCACTTTACACTGACCACTGGAAGATATCCATCCATCCATCCATTTTCCAACCCACTGAATCCGAATACAGGGTCACGGGGGTCTGCACTGGAAGATATGACCTGATTTAAAAGATTTATGTTTGAACCGTCTCTTGCATCAACAAAATGCTTGATCAGGTCGCACTGCTGTGACCGCTAAAGTGTGAGTCGCCCCTTCTGGCTTCCCACGTCTGGAGAGGGGGTCAACACATGTTTGTGAAGGAGCTGAAAAATGACCGCAGTATTCGTGGAGTGGCGAAAGAATGTTTAAAGCACCTTTTTCTGCCACCAGAATGGCCGAGTGGTTAAGGCGTTGGACTTAAGATCCAATGGGCAAATGCCCGCGTGGGTTCAATCCCCACTTCTGGTAGCTGGTCATTCAAGCGTGTCCCGTTCACTGTGTGTCTGGGTACAATTTCTCACTTTTAGAAAGTTAAACGAAATGCTTCCGCAATGTGGATCCTTAGCTCAGCTGAAAATACATAAATGTACTTGATTATTTAAAATGGGATGTATTTGATAGAAAAGGGTTTGTTTTAGATAGATTTTTATATAAATTATAATTATAATTATAATTATAAAGCAAAGGATAGATTTTTTATATGTGATTTATAAGGGAATTACTGTATACTATTTACCTCTGTGTGATTTTTAAAAGGCTTATATCGAAGTAGTTATCTTGTGCTTTACATGCATTACCTAAAATCCTTTAACTTCAAAAGTTAAAAAGTACAAAACTTGCGTCTGAGCTAAGGAGGGGCTGCGTGTGTTCAGGGCCTCACACAGCTGGGTGCCCATCAGCTTTGAGCTATACAGGCATATGCCTGCTCGTACGCCCGCAAGGACTCACCCAGCGGGATACCGGTCAGCTTTGAGCTACATGCACTTGCCTGGTCTCTACACACTGAGACATGATCTCAGGGCCTGTCTGCCGACCTTTCTGTGAGACACCTGATTCACAGCTGCAGCCTTTCCCCATTCTGTGAGATGAGGAAAGGCTGATTGACTGCAGGACCTGTAAGTGTTTTGGATAGAAAAGATTTTACAAATTATTAAGCAAAGGTTAGATAGATATTTTAATCTCATGATAACAATAAAATAATAGATAGATAGATGCAGGTGCATGATCCAACACAGTATATACAGGAACATATCTGGACATGTCGATCAGGCCTCGGGCTCATGGCAAGGTCGTTCTTTTGATATAAAGGGCCTCGGAAGAAGGGGCAGGGAGGGGATTGCCAACCAACAAACAGGTGTTGACAGACTGAGGAGCATCATCCGTCAAACTGCTCTTGACACAAAGCTTGACCAATCAGGTGGAGGTGGGGTGAATTAACGTGGGATCAACACCCATCAAACTGCTCTTGACACAAAGCCTGGCCAATCAGATGGAAGGGATTGGGATTAAGGTGGGATCGACACCCATCAAAATGCTTTTGACACAAAGCTGGGCCAATCAGGTGCAGGTGGTGGGAGTCTGGGGGTGGGGGCTACATCCATCAAAATGCTCTTGACACAAAGCCGAATCAATCAGGTGGAAAGGGTGGAAGTCTGGGCGGGGTTAGGGAGGGACAGGTTGTAATTCACCAATCAACCAACAGGGTTAGATGCACAAATGTACAAATGGAGTGAGCAATCAATTAAACAATTCATCTTTTTTTACATATTTTCTGATTGCCATTACCTCATCTAATACATAATGTCATCTGACTCTTAGTATGCAGAATTTTACCACCTCCTCCAATTAAATACAGCCAACATTAATTTATGACTCATTTCGAGTCCCCCATTTTATATATATATATATATATATATATATATATATATATATATATATATATATATATATGTAATGTCAGCCACGTGCGAGTAGGAGGCGGCTTAAAGGGCTTAAGTAACAGTAATACCACATCCGACCAGGGGGCGGTGGGGTGCACTGACTGTCTTTTTCAGTTCCCTGCAGACCTTCTCTGAGAAATCCTGCCAGGTTCTGGTGCCTCAGAAGACATTAGTTTCGGTTCCATTCCCTTCGAGGACGTCACTTCCCATACAGGCCTTTAAAGCCACCGTCTTAACATCAATGAGTCAGTTCTATCTTGGATTCAGTCAAACGAACAACTGTGTTCTACTCTAAAAGCCTTTTGCAGCCAGGGACATTATATGGGTGGCTGCCCCAAACCTTTTTCACGATGTCTGGTCTCAGTTATTATCACTATATACTGTATATATAATACTTCATTATAGAATAGTGAAGTGACTAAGCTGTCGCATTATACTTGCACCTTTTGTGAGAGTGTTTATTTGATATTTGGACTTCACACATTATACACTTCGTGTCTACATTTTGTCAATTATTACTAAAACATGAAAAACATTTCTGTTTTAACGATGTGTTTACATAGATTGTTGTAGACACGGAACAGACATGAAATGTATATATTCCAAATGACGATGTATTATTTACCCTTTACAACTCCAGCACTTCACTCCAAGATAAACACTGAGCACTGAGAACGTCCTTTGTGAATTGAACTGCGGCGGTGGGTGAGCGGATGGGAAAGCAGGCTGCTTGTGATTATCGACACATTTACAAGACAAAAGATGATGATGGAGAGGTGCAAAGGGATTTAAGGTGGGCCAGAATTACGAGTTTTTTTGTAGGCTGTGGTAATTCAAGTGTTAAAGGATGGAGCAGTATCCCATTAGATTCAGTTTAGGGCTTGTTTGGCAGCATTGCAAAAATGACTGAAGCTGTTTAGAAAGCAAAGGTGAGGTCCTTGATATTAATATATTGTGAGTTGTTTACATCACTTTGTTCAGCCACCCTCTTATTTCTATTATACATAGTTGTGATATCTTGTGCTGTTGAACCCTTACATAGTCCCTGGGCATCTGTAGTTGTAACCAACTAAACCAGTGAATAAGAGAACCCAAAACAGTAGATGGTGCAGAAAAACAGTAGTTCTTTATTTACACATGACAAAAAAAGAAACAAGTGCAATCAAATAGTAATCAAATAGTAAAACTGTTCTTCAGCAATGACAGACATCCAAGAGAAATATATTACAAAGAAAAATGTTTACAGAAAAATGAATAGGCATGAAAATCAGCTTTTGAAAGGGCAAATACTCATCTTGGAGTTAACTTGTGAGTCTGTACTGATGTAAAACACCGTAATACATCCTTTCTCAATGGTACGTGCCCCAGGTTAATAATCCTGTACATTCACATGTTACACAGTAGACACTTAAATATTCATATACATGAAAAAAAGTATTTTGAAACAATACAAAGATAAATATCAGGTAAACATAGAACACATAGGGTTAATTTGTAAGATTATAGCTAATTTACCTAGTCCACCTTAATAAAAGGATATATCTGTGTATCTGTGTGTCCAACCAGTTACTATTTCTCTGTCATTCCAATAGACAGCATATCACAAATGTTTGTAGTAATAAAATGCTTTGCAAATGTCATTCCAACAGATGGCACATCACAGACATTACCACCGCTTTCACAAATCCCACAGCAAATGGCATATAACAGAAACATACACTGAAGCATTTAACACTAGAATTACCAGAGCCTACGAAAAAACTCGTATATCCGGCCCACCTTAAATCGCTTCTTAAATCCATTCACACCTCTCCGCCAGCATCCTTTGTCCTCTAAATGTGCTGATAAAAGACAAGCTGCCAGCAGCCGGCTATTCCATCCCCCCACCGACTTAGAACATGAGCGAAGTTTTCCCAGCTCACGCCTTGATTGATTATGTGGGAGTGAAGTGGAGTTTTACAGTGGAAATAACAGATCATTATTCTAAAGTAATCTGTGTAAACACATTGTTAAAACAGAAACTTTGTCATATTTTAGTAATAAATGTTACAAAATGTAGTAGGCATAAACTATAGAATGTGTAAAGCCCGAGTTCCAAAGATCAAATAAACACTTTCACAAAAGCTTCAAGAATGATTCAACAGCCTCTGTGGCGTAGCACGTTAAGATTTGCCTCTTACAGCAAAACAGTTCTGCTGCCCCTCAGACCTGAGTTTGATTCCCCGCTAGGGATAAAATGTTGCTTTTTTTTTTTTTTTTTTAACCTCAAACGGACATAAAATTTATAAATTGGTATGCACTGTCAGTTACTGAGATCGTTATATTTTCATGTGGGATGCTCCTTTTAAAATATTTTTTTAACAATTGAGACTGCAATTAACAGGAACAACTGTCCTTATAACTTATTTTTAAGATCCATAACACACAGACAGACAGAGCACTGCGTAATAGAGAGACAGACAGGCAGAGAAGTCACTAGATATAGAAATAAACAGGGAAGCCACGTGTACTGAAAGAAAAAAAGAACAACATGTGCGTTGTCCCAGCTGCACTGAATAAGCGCAGGCGCGCTAACATCACCCCTCCCCCGATCTTACTTAGAGAGTCAGATTGGGGTGGAGGGGTGATGTTAGAGCGCGTGAGCTCATTCAGTGCTACAGGAACAACGCACGTTGATCTTTTTTCTTCTTTCAGTACATGTGCCTTCCCTGTTTATTTATATATCTCTGCCTATCTGTCTCTCTATTACACAGTGCTCGTCTGTCTGTGTGTTATGGATCTTAAAAATAACAGTTATAAGGACAGTTGTTCCTGTTAATTGCAGTCTCAATTGTTAAAAAAATATTTTAAAAGGAGCATCCCACATGAAAATATAACGATCTCATTAACTGACAGTGCATACCAATTTATAAATTTTATGTCCGTTTGAGGTTAAAAAAAAAAAAAAAAAAAAAGCAACATTTTATCCCTAGCGGGGAATCAAACTCAGGTCTGAGAGGCGGCAGAACTGTTTTGCTTTAAGAGGCAAATCTTAACGCAGTATGCCACAGAGGCTGTTGTACTGTCTTCAAAGCTTTTGTGAAAGTGTTTATTTGATCTTTGGAACTCGGGCTTTACACATTCTATAGTTTATGCCTACTACATTTTGTGACATTTATTACTAAAATATGACAAAGTTTCTGTTTTAACAATGTGTTTACACAGATTACTTTAGAATAATGATCTGTTATTTCCACTGTACTCCCACATAATCAATCAAGGCGTGAGCTGGGAAAACTTCGGTCATGTTCTAAGTCGGTGGGGGGATGGAATAGCTGGCTGCTGGCAGCTTGTCTTTTATCAGCACATTTAGAGGACAAAGGATGCTGGCGGAGAGGTGTGAATGGATTTAAGAAGCGATTTAAGGTGGGCCGGATATACGAGTTTTTTCGTAGGCTCTGGTAATTCTAGTGTTAAAGTAGTAAGATTAATGTTGTTTTTTATAAATCCCACAGCAAATGGCATATCACAGAGACACATGCAGTGCATTTATCATTCCACAAACATTTGAAGTGGTAAGATTACAACCAATCGATGGTACAGCACAAATATTTGGAGTAATAAATTGTTATCATTATATTGCAATTGTCATTCCAACAGATGTCATATCACAAACATTACAACTGCTTTTATGAATCCCATAGCAAATGGCATGTAACAGAGACATATGCATTGAATTTGTCATTCCAACAGATGGCACATCAGAAATATTTAAGGTAATAACATTACCACTGCTTTTATGAATCCCATAGAATATGGTTATTCTTCTTCTTCTTTGGCTGCTTCCATTAGGGGTCACCACAGCAGATCATCTTTTTCCATTTCTTCCTGTCCTTGTCATCTTGCTTGGTTACACCATCACCTGCATGTCCTCTCTCATCACATCCAAAAACCTTCTCTTAGGTCTTCCTCTTTTCCTCTTGCCTGGCAGCTCTGTCCTTAGCATCCTTTTCCCAATATAACTGGAATCTAACAGAGACAGATGTATTGTATTTATCATTGTCATTGATGGCGATTAACACAAATGTCTGTAGAGATGCATTTTATTAATGCAAACGTTTGTGATGTGCCACCTGTTGGAATGACAAATGGAATACATTTTATTACTACATGCATTATGAAATACATTCCAGTAGATTGTGCACTGCGAACGTTAACGCTGATGTCTACGTTGATTACTTAGAGTTCAGCCCATCTTAAATGGATAGAACAGCTAGTTTATTCTATTTCACAATATACTAACATTTGTTAAAAGGTAGCAAGCCATCGTTAAATTAAAAGATAGATTATTGTGTTAACATACTGCCAAAGGAAAGTCAAACTTACATAGGTAATCATAACAGACTTTTTCCACTACACTTTTATAATATTTGTACTGTTTCAATGCTTTTGGTGTGGAGAGCCTCTCAACAATATTTCTTAAATTTGCTAAAAACAATTATTGGAGGTGAAAGATGAGAGATGGAATAAACCCGATCAACTGCTAGCTAACTAACAGGATGCAGGTTTACCCATTAATGCATCAGTTCCGAATTTTGTGCAAACTGCTAATTTTCTTCCACACTGCAAAGACTTTCAGATTTGATTGATTGGTTATTGGGGTCCTCACGTTTGGTCCTGGGGGCTGCAGAGCCTGTAGGTTTTCCTTTTAATTGGAGTCTCAGTGTCATTTCCTACTTTGTATGTTTTGATGTCAATTCACAAATTACAAAATGGGATTTGCTGTGTTTTTAGTAGAATGTAAAAAAAAAACTTATGCTTGTTACTTGGGGATAATTTAATATTTTTTATTTTGGTTTTTAAGATTTTATTATTTTCACCATTACAATTTTCTTTCTGCTTTTCCAGGTGTATCGGCTGTTTAGTCTTTTATCTAGAAAGGTGCACACTAACTATAAGTACAGTAGCTGCACTTCATATTTATAAGACTTAATAAATAATAATAATTCATTACATTTATATAGCGCTTTTCTCAGTACTCAAAGCGCTATCCACACAGGGAGGAACCGAACCCACAATCTTCCACAGTCTCCTTACTGCAAAGCAGCAGCACTACCACTGCGCCACCTGTGAGGACTTGTGCCAGCACTCTCATCCCTCTTAGTAGAAGATTGCTAAATTGAATTAAATATTTAACGCCCATCAGGATATCGTAAGAATTAAAAGATGATTATTTTATAATATTCACAAACATGTCAATTAATGGAATAATACAGACAATATGAACCTTTTCACAATTGTGTTATTCACTTTATTTCTTGCAATCTTTCAGTTTGTGTGTGCGGAGTCTTTTGTGCTCCAGTGTAGATTTTAAATTAAGTGACACATATGAAGGATAAACAACATATGTGACATACAGCTGTTCAGAAATACAATTAGGATGGCAAATAACTACAATTTGAATGCTCCGTTGTTAAAAAAACAGTTGTGTTTTAAAAAAGAAAAAATGCATTGTTAGCATAAATCCCTGAGTCATTAATTAAGAAGAAGTCACTGGAGAAAATAATTTTAAATAGAACGGTGTCTCCTATGTACTCATCGCCCAATAAAAGAGCTATGCCAGAACGCAGGACAAAGAAACATCTAGTACATCTTGGGCTTTCCTGCTTTGTGTATACTTTGATTACTAGAAATAGAAAATGCCTTATAGCAGTTTTCTTGTGTGTGCCTTAAATTATAATATTTGAGAAGAAAAAGCCAAGAAAGCACAAAAAAATTAGAATTGGCATTGAAATTAAAAAGATGAACAAGAATTAACCAGACTCTGCAAAAATACCAGGAACTGCAGGAAACATCTCCAAGGTATCTTTACAAATGTATTTAATAAGCAATACTTAAAATACTAAGAAAGTTCAGCCTATTTCATTAATCTTTGTTTCTGTGTTTGTACTTAAGATTTATGGAACCCCTTCAGCAACATGGGGGAGTTTATGAAATGAAAATTGATAAAATAAAAAATAAATAAACAGGAGGAAAACATTTTGATGGAAAAAATGTGAGAAAAGTATTTTTTGATGGGAGGAAGAAACAATATGCAGCAGGGCACAGTGTTAGTGACTATCACAATATCGGTCATTCTCACAGCAGATGAGTTCACGTGCTATGTGTCAGTTGGCCAGTCTTGTGATTGTGCCACACTGCAGACTGACGCAATGTATACGTGGAATGACCAAGTGTGGCAGCGCTGACGACACGGCCTTAGTAAATTCTCACAGCAAATTCTGTGAGTGTGTTTATGTGCTGTGGCTCAGTCAGCTTGCCTACTTCTTGTAATATCGAGGGAATGAGAATGTTTCATGGGACAACGCAAAACTGTATCAAATTATTTTGTTTATTTATTTATTTTTGAATCCCATCAGTTTTTTTTCCTGCCGTCTAATGTTTTTTTTCACCCTTCAAAATTTTTTTCAGCATCATTTTTCTTCCCCATTAATTCTTTTCCCTCCATTGCACTTAATGGGTTCTGTATTTGTCATCAAGTTCTCCTTTCTACATTTTGTACTACTGAATTATTTGAGAATACTGGATTGGCAGAATTGTCTGAAATATTGCTTTTCCAATTAAGAGGCAGTCATCATAACGTGAGCATATAGTAAAGGGTACATTTTGGAATTGAGTTTAGTTTTGTTAAGTTAGACTTGATTGTAAGGAGCGTTACATGCTTTTAACACTAAAATTGCCAAAGCCTATGAAAAAACACGTAACTCCACCCCACCTTAAATCCCTTCGCACCTCTCCGTCAGCGACTTTTGTCTTTTCAATGTGTCGATAAGCAGCAAGCAGCCTGCTATCCCATCAGCCCCACTGCCGCACAAAGTTTTCTCAGCTCAAGTCAGTTTACCTGTGTGTCAGTTGCTTAGAGTTGTATCGAGTAAATACTATATTGTTATTTGGAACACATGCATTTCATATGTGTTCCGTGTCTACAACAATCTATGTAAACACATCGTTAAAACAGAAACGTTTTTTATGTTTTAGTAATAATTGACAACAAGTAGACAGGAAGCATATAATGTATGAAGCCTGAAGTCCAAATATCAAATAAGCACTTTCACAAAAGGTGCAAGTATAACAAAACAAGTGCGCTTTTATTCAAGAATATAACTGCAGAATAAGAACCCGCGTTAGGGTGCGACATTGACACATTGTCACTGTGATTGCTTTGGTGGTGTAATGGTAAGAACTGCCGACTGCTAATCAAAGGGTCACGAGCTCGATTCCAAATGACTCTGTTTTGAGAAGTAAGCTGCTTTTATTCTTACTATTTTAGAATAAGGGTGGCACGGTGGTGCAGTGGGTAGCGCTGCTGCCTCGCAGTTCGCTTCCCGGGTCATCCCTGAATGTAGTTTGCATGTTCTCCCCGTGTCTTCGTGGGTTTCCTCCGGGTGCTCTGGTTTCCTCCCACAGTCCAAAGACTTGCAGGTTAGGTGCATTGGCGATCCTAAATTGTCCCCAGTGTGTGTGTGCGTGCCCTGCCCGGGGTTTGTTTCCTGCCTTGCGCACGGTGTTGGTTGGTATTGGCTCTAGCAGACCCCCGTGACCCTATAGTTAGGATATAGAGGGTTAAATAATGGATGGATGGATACTCTTAAAACCCTCTGCCCCGGTGTACCACTCTACAATGACGTCTCCTCTGCTTATTGTGTAAGGGCCTTGCAGCACAACGAGACGCCTGCTGACAGGTGCAGTCAACCATCACATTCTGGCTTGTGTTCCTCACTGGAATTCCTCAGCTTTACACAGGAGACTATGTAAGCCCTGCTCCAACTCCCAATGCCTTCCCGGCATCTGCAGAGGCCTACTCTGAGCACATGGGTCGTTCCTGCTCTGTGCACTGCTCAGTAGGAGTGACCTTCCACTCTCTGAGGCTCACTTCTGACCACCTGCCATGGCTCCTGCCTCTGCCTCTCCAGCTTGCTCTCGCAGACTTCCTTTCATATTATTATATATCCGGGCGCAGGTGCTGCAATCACTGATTCAAAGGTGTAAACACAGCATTTGACTGACCTGCCAACGTTTGCCCATGAATATGCGATTCGCCAAACACCCCAGTCAGCCTCAGAGCGGTGCATGCACGTTTTCACATGCACCTGCACCCACCTGGAGCTGTTGTGGAGAAATCTCAGAAAAAACAAGCGTCGTCAGAAAGGCAGTCAGAATTTAAGACTTTATTGCACAGCATAGAAAACAATTGCAGAGCACATAAAGCCTGTCTCAATTCATGAAGTGAGCCCTGAGTGTCCAGATCGCCCCGAAAATATATTACAATTCAACACGGCCACAGATAGCTAAAACAACTCGTCACATCCACATAAAAATGATAAGGGTGAGCTTTCTTGAAGGCTTTTACTGGACGTACCTTGTTGTAAATTTAAATATATACAAAAGAAACATGAAGGCATATGCAGATGTCAAACAAAAGACAACACATAATGATTTACAAAGCAATACATAGCAGAGAGTACATTAAACAATGAAGCTTTAAAAGACACTTACAAGCCAAGTGATTTCCACGGTCGGATCGAGGCAAAGAGAAGTGCGTACACAGAGGTTCAAATTCCTGCGTACCACAACTAATCAGACCCTGGGGTTTTATATACCTTAAAGATACATTTTCGGATGTGACTGAAACAAGAGATAAAGGGGTGCCTACGTGAGACATATGGGCTGTTATTGTATTTAAATGTTTATTATGCTTTACGTGAGTTTCATAGACATTTATAACACCACTGTGAGTGTGGGACGTGACTGACTGGTGTGTTAATAAATGACAAGAAAAAAGGGGGAGCACAGTTCAACAAATAACAGTAACACTTAACAGCATGTGGGGAAGATCAATGGGTTCTCTTCACTTTGCCTTCTACATTTCAGTTTGACTAAAAACAGCTACAGTGGGCCCTCGTCTTACAGAAAATAAATGACAGTACATCATCTCAAGTTTATATGGTGGAGTAATATAAAGGCAAAAAACAATGCAAAAATTTCAATCAACAAGAAGAATAATATCACGGCTAATCCTGTTTTTTAAAAATAGAAGGAGTGAGATGACTTCCTTGTGCAGTCTCACTCACTCTCTGCAGGTACTTTATCACGTGTAGACCTCACCTTGCTACCTTCATGTGACTTGGCTCCCAAAATACATGTAATAATACTGCTTAAAGATGCCATAATATCTCTAAAGCATCACAACATTTTGCCAGTCTCCTTTCAGACATTGCACGTGAGCACAAGGACCCCACTAGTTTGGTTGGTTTTGAGACTTTAAGACAAACTGGCAGTACAACAAAATTAGAGCCAGAAGATGGTTACTTGGGTCACACTAACCTGTAATTGTCCAAGGGCCAAAGGATAAGATGGTTTGTTAGGGAATTGCACCAGATCATCATCTACTGTACACAAAGGTTATTCAGACTACAACAGTGTATTACAATATATCCAAGATATATAAAGGGCTCAGAGCACACCGGCCTTTCTTAGTCAATGCAGCAGATGCAGCTATGCAGATTTTCTTTGTCTTACAGAGATTTTTATAAGGTTCATGATTACACAAAAACTACATTAACATATACCTGCTAACACATAGAAATTACATTAAAACAACCCAAATATGGAATATTAACACTATGCAGGGCTTAGCTACATAATCGTCTTTTGGCACTCTTTCAAAGACAGTAGGTGTGCCCTGGAACACTACTAGCTCTTCTTTATCACTTTCGAAGATATACAGTGGCCATTATTTTTAGTACAAATTTTTACTCTGTGAGGTGCGCAGACTGGGGAATGGCCAGATCTCTGTAGGTGGATACACCTTTTATTAGTCTGTCGGTCTGATTTTGTCATACTTGGGGAGTAGCTGTTGCTGTAGCGGATTGGCTTCTTCCGATGGTGTCCAATGTCACTCCTTTCAACGAGCGTATTATGAGACTCAGATTACGGCACTCCCTGGGTGCCTTGTCTGTTGTCTCAGTGTATGCTCCAATGAAGTGAGTGAGTGATGTCTTGGCGATGGAGACATTTTATTCGCAGCTTCCCTCGGTGGTTGATGAGTGTCCACGAATTGACACTCCTCTGGTCATGGGTGACTTCAATGCAGCCACTGGCACTGACAGGGCTGGCTATGAGGATTGTCTCAGTCCCAATGGGTCTGGTGACCGTGATGAAAGTGGCTCCATGTTCCTTGACTTTGCAAAAGGTCAGGGGCTGCGAATCACTGGATCCTGGTTCCAGCGCCCGGAACCGCATCGTTGGACTTGGTACTCCAATACTGGTGGGGCAGTGAAGAAGATCGATCACATCCTTGTGGGCAGACGCTGGAGGCTCTTGCAAAACTGCAGCGTCTACAGAAGTGCCCAGTTTGTGAATTCTGACCACAGACTTGTTGTTGCTACTCTTAGGATCCATCTTAGGTCCAGTAGGTTACCACCTACCAGGAAAATGAGCCTGGACTTGGCCAGACTCCAAGACCAGGCTGTTTGTAACGCAGTTTGTGTGAGGAACTTTCAGATTTGGGTACGACAGACGATCCTAATGTGATGTGGGAGACCTTCTGTGACAAGACCCTGAAGGTTGCTGAGGGTTGTGTTGGTGTTACTGGTGTTCCCAGAAGGAGGTGTTTCATCTCGCAGGGCATCCTGGATATCACCGAGAGGAGTCGCAGTGCACGGCTCAATGGCAACTCTGGTCAGTATTGGGAACTGAGAAGGACAGCTACGAGGGCTCTGAAGGCAGATAAGGAGGCATTTGTTAGAGGAATCTGTGAGGAAGTGACACACCATCTGTTGTCTAGTGACCCACGTCCTGCTTACAGAGGAATCGAAGCATTACGCACATCTGAATCTGTTCCTCGGAGAGTCACAGTCAGGGCAGTTGATGGAACGGTCGTTATGGATGACACTACAATTGTGACCCGCTTGGCTGGCTACTATGAACAGTTGTTCAAAGATGATCTTCCATCTAGGACGTTGAATATCTCTGGGTTCCCGGTTCTTGAGGCTGATCCTCCAATTAGCTGTGAACCACCCAATCTCACTGAGATTGCACTGATGGTGAACCAGCTGAGTGGGGGAAAGGCTGCAGGGATCTGTGGTATCCGGTATGAACTTCTCCGGGCAGGCGGTAAGGCTGTCCTCCTGGCATTGCAAGCAATCTTTGCTTCCATCTGGGAGACTGGCATCATTCCAACTGACTGGAAAACGGGACTTGTCGTCCCCATGTGGAAAGGGAAGGGTGATTGCCTGGATTGCAGCAACTACATGGGGATAACACTGCTCTCGGCACCAGGTAAGGTCCTTGCTAAGGTCGTCTTCAATATGATCCGTGATCACTTGCTCACCTACCAGCAACCGGAACAGTCTGGTTTTATGCCTAAGAAGTCTACCATCGACCGCATCCTGGCACTGAGTGTTCTCATGGAGCACAAACGCGAATATTGACAGAGTTTCTTTGCAGCCTTTGTCAATTTTCACAAAGCATTCGAGTCACTTGACCGAGCTGCACTGTGGGACATCCTGAGGGTTCACGGGATTCCATCGAGGTTGCTGGATATAATGGCCAGCCTGTACACTCGTACTGTGAGTACTGTGCAGAGTGGAGGCAGGACCTCTGTGTTTTTCCCAATTCATTCTGGGGTTCATCAGAGGTGTGTTCTTGCTCCTACTCTGCTCAATGCTTGTATTTACTGGGCGTTGGGCAAGGTCGTGGGGTCCAGCGGCTTTGGAGCACTGTTGGTGAACAAAGATCTTCGCAGAGTCAATGGAGGTTCTGATCAAGGCGCTCGAGAGACTGAGTGAGGAGTCTGAGTGTCTGGGCTTGTGAGTGTCCTGATAAAAACCAAATCCAGGCCTTTAATGACCTCTTGGGCAAAGCCATCAGCAGTGTGTCTGTTTGCATAGGGAGTGTCAACCTTGTCACGAGGTTAACTGACCTTGGCAGTGACATTCATGTCTCTGGTGACTCTTCCTATGAAGTCAGTAGATGGATTGGGAGAGCATGGGGGGTCATGAGGTCACTGGAAAGGGGTGTGTGGTGCTCCCAATATCTATGCAAATGGACGAAGACTGGACTCCTTTGGTACTGTGTCTCTCCAGAAAATCGTTGGGTACCGTTGGTTTGACTTTGTGTCGAATGAGAGGTTTCTCATGGAGTCCTGAATGTGGCACATTACCTGCATTGTGAGGGAGCGTCAGTTACGGCACTACGGCCATGTGGCGCGTTTCCCTGAGGGTGATCTGGCTTGTAAGATCCTCATTGTTGGGGACCTGAGTGGCTGGACCAGGCCAAGGGGTCGCCCACGTAACACCTGGCTGCGGCAGATAGAAGGTCATTTCCGGAGAGTGGGACTGGACCACGTGTCTGCCTGGGGAGTTGCAAACTGGGATCCCAAGTTGTTTTGTTGTGTAGTGGATGCGGCAACGCACTGTACCAGTGCATGCTCCCCAAGTTGACTTGACTCGATAAATCTACAGAGAGAACACATAGGAACGGTTGTAGCTGTGAAGATCAAGAGATTGATTTTAATATTTGTTTTGACAAAAGCAACTGAAGAGAGTTTGTTCTGAAGTGGAGGTAAATGCTTCATCAAGGAGTTCTTAAAACCTTTAACAAATAACAATTCCTTTGATCTTAGCCCGGTAGCTAAATAAGTTACAAGCATCTTAAACCTTTATGAAGAAGACTGAAATGAATCTTTAGATAATGAAATGGTAATAGATTCTTCAATATGTAGATTGATTACTTTCTTATCATTCATATTTTTGTGGTAGACATTGTTGGTGTGCATAATGTACTGTTAATTGTGAATTCAGTATTTACTGTCTTCTATTATTCATATATCATTACAAGTCAAAACGGTTATATGATGGATGTAATGAATTTTGGTTTTATTATATTCTAGAGTCTACAAAGATGAGTAATACCACCATCATCGTCTCAGAATTTATACTGCAATGTGCCATTGAATCAAACCAGAAGACCATTACAATTTCTGTTCTCACATTCATCTACTTCTTATCCATGTTTGGAAATCTTCTGGTGATTGTGGTCATAATCCTAAAACCTCAACTCCATGCTCCAATGTACATTTACATTGGCACCTTGGCAGTGATAGACATAGCAAACAGCTCAATTCTCATCCCAAAGATGCTGTCTGTCCTTCTGCTCGGCTCTCCAGTGGTTTCTTATGCAGCCTGTGTATTGCAGATGTTTCTAATTGGTCACGTTCAGGAGATGGAGTCCTTCCTTCTAGCTTTTATGGCCGTTGATCGCTACATAGCTGTTATTTACCCTTTGCAATACGCTTCAATCATTACCAATAAAAAAATTGGCATGGGTATCTTAGTGTCAAATATTTGTGGCGCAATTTTCATCTCTCCTATCCTCATTTTTATTGGTGAGCTTTCTTTTTGTCGCACCAATATCATTCCTTTCTGTTTCTGTGACTATAGTACAATGGTCCGTATATCATGTAATGAAGATCCTAAATACTTTTCATCCATGTCGGCTTCTGTGGTTATCACCGGTGTCTTCCCAATGACGTTAATTCTCATCTCCTATACTCGTATTACTATGGAAGCCGTGAGGATTTCTTCAGAAGGTGGGAAAAGTAAGATTTTCAACACTTGTGCCACCCACCTGCTTGTGGTCGGACTCTTTTATGGTCCAGTTACATTGGTTTTTATATTGCCTAGTGCAGGAGTGAAGATGACCACAGAAACTTACAATGTTATGTATATTCTTGGAAATGTACTACCGCCTATGATGAACCCCATTATCTATAGTTTTAGGAATAAAGAAATAAAAAAAGGAATTCATGGACTATTTACATTCAAAAGGTAAATTCCTAGAAAGTTGAAATAAGGGGGATTAATTATCTTATATTTAGATTTAGTAAAAATTTTTTCAGATTTTAACAGTGCTGTTATTACAGATTGGTGGTTAGACAGTTCACCGCTGATGATGATCAAAGAGTACTTTTTCAATTTTACGTCCAGAGAATGCATAGGGCCAGTTGAAAAGGCAAAAACAAATGTTATTTAATAAAAAATGTAGCAAGTAAAATCAGGAATATTATACTCAAACCATACAATGCCTGTAGGAGGCCATATCAGGAGGTTTTGCTGCAGCTTCTAGTGACCAAAACTGCATGCATTGCTCGAGTAAAGAACAGATGGAAATCAACCAGTTTATTCAGTAGTGCTGGATGACCACATCTGTGTTTATAAAATTGTGAAAGGCATTGATTAGATGAATCTAGCAACATTTATTCTATTCAATATTGATTCAAATTCTGAAACATATTGGTAGAAAAGACTAAGAAGAGCATCCAGAAAGAAATCGAGGAAGGATTACAGGAGTGTGGAACAACAAACTAACTCATGTACCTAAAGTAAAATCACTGATAACTTTCAAAAGTATCTGGATAAGACTGGGACAACTTATCTATTAGCTAACCAGATACGCTTGATAGCTTATATTGTCTCGTCACCTGTAGATTTGTGTACATTTCTAAATGTTAATTTTTTCCTTTTTACCTTTCAGATT
>NC_041397.2:306223617-306253617 GCF_900747795.2 Erpetoichthys calabaricus | reverse complement strand
ATCCCAAGGGGAAATTCACATTATTCAGTCGAATGAACAACTACGTTCTACTCTAAAAGCCTTTTGTAGCCAGGGAGATTATACGGGTGGCTGCCCCAAACCTTTTTCACGAAGTCTGGTCTCAGTTATTATCACTATATATATATATATATATATATATATATATATATATATATATATATATATATATATATATATATAAAATACTGTGTTATAGAATAGTGAAGTGACTAAGCTGTCGCATTACACTTGCAACTTTTGCGAGAGTATTTATTTGATATTTGGACTTCACACATTATACATTTCATGTCTACATTTTGTCAATTATTACTTAAACATTTCTGTTTTAACGATGTGTTTACATAGATTGTTGTAGACACAGAACAGACTTGAAATGTAAGTATTCCATATGACGATATATTATTTACTCTCTACAACCTCCAGCACTTCACTCCAAGAGAAACACTGAGCACTGAGAACGTTCTTTGCGAACTGAGCTGCAGCGGTGGGTGAGGGGATGGGAAAGCAGGCTGCTTGTGATTATCGACACATTTACAAGACAATAGATGGAGAGGTGCAAAGGGATTTAAGGTGGGCCAGAATTATGAGTTTTTTTGTAGGCTGTAGTAATTCTGGTGTTAAAGGATGGAGCAGTATCCCATTAGATTCAGTTTAGGGCTTGTTTGGTAGCATTGCAAAAATGACTGAAGCTGTTTAGAAAGCAAAGGTGAGGTCCTTGATATTAATGTATTGTGAGGTGTTTACATCACTTTGTTCACCCACCCTCTTATTTCTATTATACATAGTTGTGATATCTTGTACTGTTGAACCCTTACATAGTCCCTGAGCATCTGTAGTTGTAACCAACTGGACCAGGGTGTAAGAGAACCCAAAACAGTAGATGGTGCAGAAAAATAGCAGTTCTTTATTTACACATGTCAAAAAAAAGAAACAAGTGCAACCAAATATTAATTAAAGAGTAAAACTGTTCTTTAGCAATGAATGACATCCAAGAGAAATATATTACAAAGAAAAATGTTTACAGAAAAATTCATAGGTACGAGAGTCAGCTTATGAAAAGACAAATGCTTGTCTTGGAGTTAACTTGTGAGTCTGTCCTGATGTAAAACACCATAATACATCCTTTCTCAATGGTACCTGCCCCAGGTTAATAATCCTGTACATTCACATGTTACACAGTAGACACTTAAATATTCATATACATGAAAAAAGTATTTTGAAACAATACAAAGAACAGAACAAATAGGGTTAATTTGTAAGATTTTAGCTAATTTACCTAGTCTACTTTAATAAAAGGATATATCTGTGTATCTGTGTGTCCAACCAGTTGCTATTTCTCTGTCATTCCAATAGATGGCATAGCACAGACATTACCGCTGCTTTCACAAATCCCACAGCAAATGGCATATAACAGAGACATACACTGAAGCATTTAAAGTAGTAAGATTAATGTTGTTTTTTCTGAATCCCACAGCAAATGGCATATCACAGAGACATATGCAGTGTATTTATCATTCCACAAACATTTGAAGTGGTAAGATTACAACCAATCGATGGCACAGCACAAATATTTAAGGTAATAACATTACCACTGCTTTTACGAATCCCATAGAATATGGCATATCTTCTTCTTCTTTGGCTGCTTCCATTAGGGGTCACCACAGAGGATCATCTTTTTCCATCTCTTCCTGTCCTTGTCATCTTGCTTGGTTACACCATCACCTGCATGTCCTCTCTCATCACATCCAAAAACCTTCTCTTAGGTTTTCCTCTTTTCCTCTTGCCTAACAGCTCTATCCTTAGCATCCTTTTCCCAATCTACCTGGAATCTAACAGAGACAGATGTATTGTATTTATCATTGTCACAGATGGCGATTAACACAAATGTCTGTAGAGATGCATTTTATTACTGCAAACGTTTGTGATGTGCCACCTGTTGGAATGACAAATGCAAAACATTTTATTACTACATGCATTACGAAATACATTCCAGTAGATTGTGCACTGCGAACGTTAACGCTGATGTCTACGTTCATTACTTAGAGTTCAGCCCATCTTAAATGGATAGAACAGCTAGTTTATTGAATTTCACAATATACTAACATTTGTTAAAAGGTAGCAAGCCATCGTTAAATTAAAAGATAGATTATTGTGTTAGCATACTGCCAAAGGAAAGTCAAACTTACATAGGCAATTTTATAATATTTGTACTGTTTCAATGCTTTTGCTGTGGAGAGCCTCTCAACAATATTTCTTAAATTTGCTAAAAACAATTATTGGAGGTGAAAGCAGAGAGATGGAATAAACCTGATCAACTGCTAGCTAACTAACAGGATGCAGGTTTGTCCATCAATTCATCAGTTCCGAATTTTGTGCAAACTGCTCATTTTCTTCCACACTGCAAAGACTTTCAGATTTGATTGATTGGTTATTGGGGTCCTCAAGTTTGGTCCTGGGGGCTGCAGAGCCTGTAGGTTTTCCTTTTAATTGGAGTCTCAGTGTCATTTCCTACTTTGTATGTTTTGATGTCAATTCACAAATTGCAAAATGAGATTTGCCGTGTTTTTAGTAGAATGTAAAAAAAAATTATGTTTGTTACTTGGGGATAATTTAGAATTTTTTATCTTGGTTTTTAAGATTTTATTATTTTCACTATGACCATTTTCTTTCTGCTTTTCCAGGTGTATTGGCTGTTTAGTCTTTAATCTAGAAAGATGCACACTAACTATAAGTACAGTAGCTGCACTTCATATTTATAAGACTTGTGTCTGCACTCTCATCCGTCTTAGTAGAAGATTGCTAAATTGAATTAAATATTTAACACCCATCAGGATATCGTAAGAAATAAAAGATGATTATCTTACAATATTCACAAACATGTCAGTTAATGGAATAATACAGACAATATGAACCTTTTCTTGACTGTGTTATTCACTTTATTCCTTGCCATCTTTCACTGTGTGCGTGCGGAGTCTTCTGTGCTCCAGTGTAGATTTTAAATTAAGTGACGCATATGAAGGATAAACAACATATGTGACATATAGCTGTTCAGAACAACAATTAGGATGGCAAATAACTACAATTTGAATGCTCCGTTGTTCAAAAAACAGTTGTGTTTTAAAAAAGAAAAAATATATTGTTAGTATAAATCCCTGAGTCATTAACAAAGAAGAAGTCACTGGAGAAAATAATTTTAAATAGAACGGTGTCTCCTGTGTACTCATCGCCCAATAAAAGAGCTATGCCAGAACGCCAGGACAAAGAAACATCTAGTACATCTTGTGCTTTCCTGCTTTGAGTAAACTTTGATTACTAGAAATAGAAAATGCTTTATGGCAGTTTTCTTGTGTGTGCTTTAAATTATAATATTTGAGAAAAAAAGCCAAGAAAGCACAAAAAAATTAGAATTGTCGTTGAAATTAAGATGATGAACAAGAATTAACCAGACTCTGCAAAAATACCAGGAACTGCAGGAAACATCTCAAAGGTACCTTTACAAATGTATTTTTTAAGCAATACTTAAAATACTAAGAAACTTCAGCCTTTTTCATTAATATTTGTTTCTGTGTTTGTTCTTAAGATTGCTTTTGCTATTGCTTTTCCAATTAAAAGGCAGCCATCATACTGTGAGCATAAAGGGTACATTTTTGAATTGAGTTTAGTTTTGTTAAGTTTGACTTGATTGTAAGGAATGTTACATGCTTTTAACACTAGAATTACCAAAGCCTATGAAAAAACTCATGACTCCATCCCACCTTAAATCCCTTCGCACCTCTCCATCAGCGACTTTTGTCTTTTCAATGTGTCGATAAGCAGCAAGCAGCCTGCTATCCCATCAGCCCCACTGCCGCACAAAGTTTTCTCAGCTCAAGTTTGTTTACCTGCATGTCAGTTGCTTAGAGTTGTATGAAGTAAGTACTATATCGTTATTTGGAACACATGCATTTCATGTTTGTTCTGTGTCTACAACAATCTATGTAAGCACATTGTTAATCACAGAAACGTTTTTCATGCTTTAGTAATAATTGATAACAAGTAGACATGAAGTGTATAATGTATGAAGCCTGAAGTCCAAATATCAAATCAGCACTTTCACAAAAAGTACAAGTATAACAAAACAAGTGCGCTTTTATTCAAGAATATAACTGCAGAATAAGAACCTGCGTTAGGGTGCGACATTGACATATCCTCACTATGATTGCTTTGGTGGTGTAATGGTAAGAACTGCCTACTGCTAATCAAAGGGTCACGAGTTCGATTCCAAATGACTCTATTTTGAGAAATGAGCCACTTTTATTCTTACTATTTTAGAATAAGGGCGGCACGGTGGCGCAGTGGGTAGCGCTGCTGCCTCACAGTTAGGAGACCCTGGTTCTCTTCCCGGGTCCTCCCTGTATGGAGTTTGCATGTTCTCCCTGTGTTTGCATGGGTTTCCTCTGGGTACTCCAGTTTCCTCCCACAGTATAAAGACATGCAGGTTAGGTGCATTGGCGATTATAAATTGTCCCTAGTGTGTGTGTGCGCACCCTGCGGTGGGCTGGCACCCTACCCAGGATTTGTTTCCTGCCTTGCACCCTATGTTGGTTGGGATTGGCTCCAGCAGACCCCCTTGACCCTGTAGTTAGGATATAGCGGGTTGGATAATGGATGGCTGATTGGATTTTAGAATAAAAACATACATTTGATTTGAGTCTGGAACAGCTGGTGTAAATGTATGATACTTCTAAAGGTTGACATTGTTTTTTTTATTCAGTTTTATTTTCCTAGTTACGCTCACACTCCCCCATCTGACAATGCAGTTTTCAAATAAAGACGCGCTATAGCAGAGGTGAAATCAGATGATGACGAGGGTTCTACATCGGAGAAATAATTCTACTGTTAATAAATTCAATAAAACACAAAAAAATTATACACTTTTATTTATATATATATATATATATATATATATATATATACTAGCAAAATACCCGCGCTTCGCAGCGGAGAAGTAGTGTGTTAAAGAGGTTATGTAAACATATATATATATATAAACATATATACTTATATATACATATCTACATATACACATATCTACATATATACATATATATATACATATACACATCCACATATATATACATATATCAACATATATATACACATACCTTTTGTAGGTCTATGAACTTAATTTAAAGTTTAGGTTTACACGGTGCTTTCTTTCCGAAGTACCTGCACTGATGAATATGTCTGTATGCGTCAGTCGCTCAAATCCCCGCAGTTCGCACCGGCGAAGTTCTGCTTTTAAATTTTTATTAAGAAGAAAAGAAAACCTTTTAAAATTGAGGGAAAATATACCAATAACAGTTTGTTAAGGATCTGTTTTTTTTGTGAAGCTGCCTTCACTCGAGTGATCACTTCTAGCTTTAAGTCTGAGAAATCACACCGTAAATGTACACGTTTAATTGCACATCTGTTAATATGTATGCTTACAAAGTATTAAAAGACACTCAACAATTAAACAATATTAAAAGACACTCAACAATTAACGTCATTTACCTTCATTCCCGCGTTTGACTCGTTTTGTAAATCTCTTCCTTGTTTTCACTTCACGTGATTACGTAAGAGGCGTAATATGTGATGACGCGATACGTGACTCCGCCTCCTCCATTAGAGTATATGGACAAAAAACAGGTTCCAGTTATGACCATTACGCGTAGAATTTCGAAATGAAACCTGCCTAACTTTTGTAAGTAAGCTGTAAGGAATGAGCCTGCCAAATTTCAGCCTTCTACCTACACGGGAAGTTGGACAATTAGTGATGAGTGAGTCAGTCAGTCAGTGAGTCAGTCAGTCAGTGAGGGCTTTGCCTTTTATTAGTATAGATATATATACTGTATATAGTGTGAAACAAAACACTGAACATATTGTCAGGTTCATGGTTGCAAAAATAAAACTTAAAACAGTTCTTTAAAAACATTCATTATTCTTTGACTTTCAAGACAAAAGCCACCCGTGATTAAATTTTAAAGAAATTCAGGATTGTTTCACTTCCAGATAATCAATCAAGGCATGAGCTGGGAGAACTTTGTGCATGTTCTGCGGCGGTGGGGGGAATGGGATACCAGGCTGCTTGCTGCTTGTCTTTATCGGCACATTTACAGGACAAAAGACGCTGACGGAGAGGTGCGAACGGATTTAAGGATTTAAAGTTTTTCGTAGGCTCTGGTAATTCTAGTGTTAATGTTGTTTCAGGCCAAAACTTTTCATAGCTAAGAGCACAAAACTAATAATAAGGCTTATTGATCATTAATCAAAAATCTCAACACAATCCCCCTTTTGGGTCTGATTAAAGACCCATCCTTTAAACAAAAATCAAAGTCATCGGCAGGGCTCACTAATAAGTCAATAATATTATCGATAATGTTATAAATGATTCGCAATCACATTGATTATTCAGCAACAGGATGGATCAAATAGCAAAGTTCAGAAAAGTCGAAGGTACTTCAACCCAGGCACTTTGTGCACTGTAGAGGGTCACCCTCCTGTGGAGTGGTTACCATCACATCACCCAGGAGGCTTTCTTCCATGTCATGTCCTAAAATTCCATCCAAGAGATGAGCAAAGTCTTCAGTGGACTGAGTGTGTGGCTCGACAAATTGCACAGTCATCTGGTTGAAAGCAATCCTAGAAATAAATGATCTTAATAAGGGCAGTCGGCAGCAGAACACCAACCCAAGCCACAGCAATGGGACCACAATGAATATTCCGGCTTTAGCAAGCATAGCTCCCCACACCCCCAAATTTACTTGGAACCAATCGCACACATTTGCATCCCTTCCAGCATTTGTGTAGACCTCTTCTCTAAGTGCTTTTAATTTATTCATGGCTTGCGTGAAAGATCCTTCAGGTGAGGTGTTATTTGGAATAAATGTGCAACACTCGTCTCTGAACAAATGACATACCCCACCTTTCTCAGCTAGCAACCAGTCTAGCACCTGTCTGTTCTGCCATGTCATACGACTGGTAGCATCCACCTGTTCCCCCAGTGCTGTCAGAGCTGAATCCGTGTAATTAATGAACCTCTGCCGGTTATAATATAAATATTTAATCCATTCTAAATTCTTATTAGGGGTTATCCAAATCAGTATAGACTCAAGACCCGACAAAATCTCATTTCTGCTCTTAAATTCGTTTGGAATATCTTGGGGTTGACCTATGGCATCTAAATGTACTCTTGAATCAGGTTCATAAGCTCTCTTGACCCAATCTTCCTGTAAATATCCAACGGTGACTTCTTGGATGGCCATTACCATAGTACATTTTCCTGACCAATCATGGAGTAAGATATCTAACAAGCCAAGCTCGAGCCCACACAACCACCACCTGTCAGCTAATGGTCTGTCCTGGTTGGCTATTGTTGGCATTATTAAGGCAGCTTCATTCAGATCTCAAGTCCTGGTGCAATTACCCTCAAATACCCCTACTAATGCACGACCTTTCCGAACATAACACTCATATGCTAACTGTGATATCTTAGTGTATGTGGGGGGATTCTGCCTCATGGTTGGCCAGACTCCTGACTCCTTGCAATCCAACCATTTCAGTGTCTTACTGGTAAAATCTGAAGACCCTTGTAATAGTGCTATATAAATGTAATGAATTATTAATATTATTATTATACACCAATAAGGACAGTACTTCTTTTTCTGTTGGAGCCAACGCCGGCATGTCTCTGTTGAATAAGGGAACGGAACCACTATCATTTCTGGTCTAGCCTTTGCACATAAGCAACATTCTCTGCCTGTGGTATTTACCATTTCCTTAGCTGTATACATGGCCCATCTATACCACTCATTTTTCTGGGCCTCTTCCCATAGTCCCTCAATTTTAGTGCCATTCTTGGCATTATCCCATTCTATCTGGCTATTACGCTTAAATCTAAGCTCGGAAACATTCCTGCCCGGTGATGTTACTGCCGCCCCGTCCACAAGTTCATACGCCAGTCATCAATTTCATATGCAACATCATAAGCAATCAGTCAGATAGTCATTTTCCAACACACTATATCCTAACACACGGGTCTGCTGGAGCCAATCCCAGCCAGCACAGGGCGCAAGTCAGGAACAAACCCCGGGCAGGGCACCAGTCCACATCAGGACACACACACACACACACACACACACACACGCACACGCACACACACACACACACACACACACACACACACACACTAGGGACAATTTAGGATCGCCAATGCACCTAACCTGCATGTCATTTGGATGTTGGAGGAAACTGGAGCACCCAGAGGAAATAGACATGGGGAGAACATGGAAACTCCATGCAGGGAGGACCCGGGAAGCGAACCCAGGTCTCTGTACTGCGAGGCAGCAGCGCTAACACTGCACCACCGTGCCACCCCTGAAGCAATCCATCCATCCATTCATTATCCAACCCGCTGAATCCGAACACAGGATCACGGGGGCCTGCTGGAGCCAATCCCAGCCAACACAGGGCACAAGGCAGGAACCAGTCCCGGGCAGGGTGCCAGGCGGTCTCCCCCCTGAAGCAATCACGTGTATAATCTTCATGTTGAATACCTCTATGAAACGGTTGAGTCAGCATTATTGTCAATGTTGCCAGTGATGCCAAACACACTGCCACCAATATTAGCCACTCCGTCTTATGTATCTGTCTGGTTAAATGATAGTTGTCCTTGCGCTGTGTGTCCAGATGTTGCAGGTGCATCTTACTTTGTAACTAGTTGGCCCTCGGGGTTTGCACTTTGCTGGATGTCATCAAGGCTTTCCACAGCAGTGTCTCCTTCAACTTCTGAAGCAGTGTCATCTTGATTGTCTTGAGCTGGTCTTGGAATTCTGGTACAGTGGTTCAGGTGGTACCAAGTCGTGCTTCCCTCCACGTGCACAGCCGTCTGGGTAGCTTGCACCACAGTATACGGTCCCTCTCGCCTTGGCTCGTTCCACCTCCTTCGGAGCACCCTCAGATAAATTTGGTCCCCTATCTATCTATCTATCTATCTATCTATCTATCTATCTATCTATCTATCTATCTATCTATCTATCTATCTATCTATCTATCTATCTATCTATCTACATGACATTGCTCTACTGTTGCAGAACAAAGCAACATGTCATCCACATATTGTCTCAGGGTACTGTCTAGAATCAAATCTTCTAAATCTGCCTTCAGAACCTGACTGAACACATGCGGAGAGTGTTTAAATCCCTGGGGCATCCTGGTTTAGGTATATTGCTTCCCTTGATATGTAAAGGCAAAGAAATACTGACATGTCTCAGCCAATGGTATGCCAAACAAGGCTGAACACAAATCAATGAGAGAAAAGTATTGCACAGTCACAGGAATGTTTTTGAGTAATGTGTGTGGATTGGGAACTTCTGCTGGCCAGTCCTGAACTACTTCGTTCACTGCTCTCAAATTATGTTACCAGCCTCCACTTAGACTTGTCCGCCTTCATGACTGGTAACAAAGGTGTGTTGCAGATGCTCGTAGTCTCCTTCAAGACACCTGCATTCAGGAGTCCTGTGATTGTATTTTGCATGCCCTCCTCTGCTTCTGGCTTGAGAGGGTATTGTGCTTTCCAGGGTAGTTTACACCCTGGCTTAAGCCTCACTTCAATAGGATTAGCTGACTTGACTAGGCCCACATCGGTATCATGGGCCGACCATAATTCTCTAGGAACCATGGCTTCCATTTCCAGCTTGAATAGCTCCTGTGCTGCCCTATTCTGATCTACTCGTGGGAATGCTGGAAGCTCTACCACTTTGGGTGCACCCTCCATGGATACTGAATACAGTATCCTCAGGAACCGCTTAACTCTGGACTGGCTGATAGACAGGTCATTTGTTACTTCCCACTCTGCCTGGCCTGCCTCTTTCATCATAGGGCCTACATCTTTGCTTTCATAGCCTGGGGCTATGAGCAGAGTTACATGTGGTATGGCCAATGCATTTTTAAACCATTTGTCAATGAAAGCATTATTATCAATCAGCATGTCCATCCCCTGTTTGCCAATTATCACACACTGTGAGGTAAGAGAAACTGTCTGAATGAAACCCACAGATAACCATTCCTGTTCCATCTGAGCATTGCATTTTGTGTCATAAAGCATTGTATAATGATATTCCAATTGGGGCTTTCTGGCTTCTGCTAATTTAGCTGTTACAACCAGTCCCCATTTCTCTAAAAATGCAACAGCTGCTTGTGAAATGGAACAGGACGGTGTGTCTCCTAGCAAATAAACAGTAGCAGATACTGCTTGTAATGTCATCATCTGTGGCCGGCAACTCTTAGAGTCGATGTACAATCCATCTGGGGTACACCAAATAGTCATAGTCAGATTACATAATGCATCTCTACCCCGTAAGTTTATAGGTGAGTGATCAGACACCAGTATAGGAATTCTAGTCATTGTGCCCTGCACACAAAGGCGAACTGGAGCCGGTAATGGAATTAATTGTGTATGTCCCGAGAATCGTACTGTTTACCAGACATGGGAAGGTGTGCTGCATCATGTTTATACAAGTGTAAGTGACTCCAGTATCAATCATAACAGGGGTGTGTTTACCTTCAATCTCAATAATCATCACTGGCTCATTATTTGAGCACCTTGTTAACATTGGGTATTGTCCTTCCCAAGTAGGATTCTCTGGGCACCCGTAGATTTCTTGCTTAAAACCCAGCCTTGGATTTGCAGGACCAGAGGCAGACTGCTGCTGTTGGTCTCCAGCTAGCTGATTCAAATTTTGCTGAGGATTCAGTTGTCGGTTTTGATTTCCCTGGACAGGCGGATTAAGTCTCTGTTGCCCTGGGTTCGCCCAACAGCTTCTCCACCTGTGCCCAAATTGACCACATCCCCAGCATGGCTTTTGCATCATTGGACAAGTTCTTCTACTATGCCCTGGTTGGCCACATCCCCAGCATACACCAGGTAGACATTGAGTCTGCACAAACATGCCATCTTTCTTATTTTGTTATTCCCCCCCAACAGGAGGTTGCTGAACGTATACATAGAGAGGGGCTAGTGCTGCTGGGAGCGGCCCAGCAGTTGCTGGACAGGGGACTAAAGAAGGAGTGCCCACAGGCACCATTACCCTATTCTCTTCCGGTGCCCCTGACTATAGAGGGCAAATCACTGGAGCTTGTGTTTTCTTTTGATTTCTCTGTGTCAGTTCCCCTAACTGTAACTGAGCCAATTTACTTTGGATGTCATGTTCCTGGTCTTTCAGTTTTTTCTCGTCTCTGAGATACTTATCCGCAGAATGGGTCACATGATCACAGAATTCCTTATAGGACTTTGTTTCTACGCCCACTGTGTCCTCCAGCCTGCTGTCGGAATAGTGCAGTTGACATAGAGTCCCCCTCTGGGTCCCTTTCTTTCTCCAGCTTCCATTTTCTCAACTGTCTGTCCACAAAAGTGACTGAACTCTTTGAGTCTCCAATTGGCTCTCCATGTGATGTTTTAGGATCAAATTTAATTGGATATTACTCTCTCAAGACCTTCCACAGGACAGGACGGTGGGGGTCAAAGATATCTGCATCATACAGAGAGGTATCCATCACTGGAGACAAGTTGGCTCTCTCCAGAAAATACTTCATTTGGCTAACACCCCCTATTCCTGCCAACAATGCGTTCATATCCCCCAGTGCCAGTAGCTTCCCCATTGTCTTTTCCTTTAGAAGCCTAATCCATTTTCCTCCACCTTCACACATGCTGGGGAGGCCGGTCACCAGGCTTTCCAAATCCTGTGTTCCCCATGGCACATGTTGCGCTTTATTCCCCTTAACCAACACTGGCATCTGAGCACCCTCCATTCTCTGCAGGGGTTTCAAAGTCCCTCTATCTCGTAGTCTAGCAACTACTATAAGGACTCTGGGTATATCTTTGGGCCTGTCTTTGTTGCTCAAGACGTTCTATACTCATATCCTCCACAGTTCTGCTTATGTTTTCTAACTCCCCTCAAAGTGTTTCAAGTGTATGACATTCAGTGGGTTCCTGGGGGTGCACATCCTCCTTTTCAGTTTTCTTTCTTACCACCTGCTCCAAACCTCCCGTAACTAACACGTTTGTTGAGGTTCCCCGATCACGTAGTCCTCCTTCCTCTGCACTAATGTCTCCCTTAGCTAAAACATCCTCCTGCTCATCTTCACTTTCATGTTCTTCTGTTTCGTGGATAGTTTTAATTTCATCCACTTCCTCCCACTGCTCTAAAGTATATATAATCTGTATTATATTCCCCCAAGTCTCTAATTTCACCACCTGTTCCAACACCCTCATCTAGACGCCTAGCCTTTCGTAGTATTTTATTTTTCTGTAACCGCTTCCTTCTTACAGACGCCAATGGTCTTGGCTGCGTCTTTTCCAAAGTAATGGAATGACCCACTCCTCGCCTGACACCTCTGCTCTTGTGTGTTCGTCCCACTCCATTAGCCTATGATACAGCAGCCTCAGGTGGAGCTGTCATGTCCCTGACTTTTTCTTTTGCAATTGCCCTGAGATAGTCTTGTGCGCAGTCCTTTAATACTTGGCCAGTGCTTTGATAGTCCCTTAACAATTCACACACATCTTCACCTTCTGAATTTGTCTCTTCCTCCTCTTTCTGCCCACCCCAACGGTGCATATATCCGTCTCTCATGCCTTCCCCTGCTGCCTCACTACTCATTAGTTTATCAGCCTGAGCAGCCCAGTGTTGGTGTCTGTCTATGATTGCATCCACTTCTTGTCTAAAATTCCTGAACTATTCTCTCCTTTCCGTGTGCTCTTTTAATTGTCTGTCCTTTAATGATTTCTCACTGCCAGTCCTCCCCTGTTCATGCACAGATGTGGCTGTACATCACTCCTCCCCAACTAGCACATTGTGATCTGTTCTATCTTCTCCCAAATGAGTCTGCCCCATAATGTCTAATTTCCCTTCTATCAACTGGCCCTCAGTTATGGTTGCTAGTGGAGGGGTTGATGGTAATGTGTGCCCCTCTGATTCTCCTTTAAGATAGTCTCTGATTTTATTCACTACCCTGTCTCTCTTCATGGCCTCGTTTAAAAATTCCTGCATTATCTGTAACTCCTGATTCCTTTTTCTGTGCCTCTTCTTGCTGACGTCACCCAGCTTATAATTTCAGATACGCTCCATCATGTCTGTACATATGGTTAAATTAAATGATCCTAGCCTGGGCCAGCATGTATCAAGGCCCTTTGTTCTTTAATGCCATTTCCTAGAAAGTCTCTTAATAAGGTTGTTATTTTACTGTGCCTTCCGCTCTACTACATCCACAGGTGGCTCAATCTTCACCATTGCTATCCCCTGCAAGCTCGGACTACCAACTGCCAACTTCATATTAGGATTTTGACTTAAATCAGGTTCAGCTTTACACAGAATTTGTCGCACCGTTCTTCCTTGCACCACGGGTCTCCCTGCTCCCACCCAGGGGTACCAGTTCACTCTTCTCAGAATTGCACTGTTCAGTCCCAGGGTTAATTAGCACTTGTCCAGTAATACTTAATTTTCCCACAATTTGTCGTCTCCCAAATATATTTGCACTGTGTTTCTATAGTTAGTCTCAACTTTCAAATAGACACAAAGGACTCTCCAGAGTACTGATCCACTGCACCTATTTCTCCTTTTGGTCTTTCGTTGGCTATTTTCAATTTTCTTATGTCAATCCCACTATTGTGCAAATACCTGGCTTCTTTAATTATAACCCTTCTTCCTGTCAAACCGTGCTGCCCGGACATTCGTAAGTGATTTTCTTCCAAGGGAAGTGCAGGTGTGGATAATTAGACCACAATCTCCTTCCCATACACCACACCTCCACAACCTCTACTCTTCATCGAGCTCTATCTGTAATCCCGTTCAATCCGATCTTTGCTCTTGTTCACCAGACACGAAATCCCCTCTCCCTTTAACAATACTTCCTCCACAACCATCGACTAACTGTAATCAGTTCAGCATTAATTACCCTAATCACCAACCCATATATAAAATTCCACACGCTAGCCCAGCGTTTCTCAACCTTTAAGTATTTGCAATCCAAGTTTTCATAACAGTTTTAATCGCGCCCCCTTAATGTTTTTTTGAAACCCTAGTAAAATTTATTCCTATATTTTTTGCTGCCAATACACCGCTACACGTTTAAAATTTTGCTTTGAATAGCGAAATTACACCACATATGGCAACATTCGCACTCCCTTTTTTGTTACTTCGCGCCCCCCACAGTTTGAGAACCGCTGCTCTAGCCTTACTTATACGCCTCCACCCTATAATCCTCCACATGGTAAATGGACAACCTCGTCTTTGGACACTCACACACACTTATTATGTGCTTAATTACTTTACTGTGCCCCTCATTACCCGCTAGTCGGGCTTCAGAGCTCTTTTACAATCACAACTGTCTCCGATTCTGTGGCTTATCTTACCGCCACTAAAGATAAACGGAGCTCATGTAGTCGTCCATTCAATCCTTCCCTATTCAGGGGAGGGGCATTTAAAAATGTGTGTGCCTATCTTTTATCGAGATGCTGTTCAATTTACTGATGTTACCCTAAACCTCTGCACTGGCAGTTGCTTACACAAAGTTATTCTCTACTCAAGCCTACACTTTCTATCTATCTATCTATCTATCTACACATACAGTATACTCAATCCTACATGCAAAGCTATATTTATACCTACGCAGAATCTATGTCTTGTCAGTTGTCACAGCTTCCTCACATACTCCATAACCCCTATGCTATCCTATGCTAACCTATCTAATATAGACATATAACAAAGCTAGCCCTACTCTTACCTATGCTTCCCAAAGCTCTCCTTCCACCATATTTTAATATATTGTTCTTTTTGTAGACAATTTTATATATTTTTTGCTTCCCTCTCTATCCCTCACACTAACTCACTCACTCCACCTGCACGGTCCCAACCTCCTTAACTTCACACTGTTTGTATGGTGAGACAAATGTGGCAACCACAGGAATTTCGCCTACCTATGCTGACCCTTATCTCTAATCCAAGGTGGTATCTCGTATGACTCCAACCTGTCAGTCCCCTCACCTGCAGACTTAATGTGGGATGCAGCAAGAAGGGAGGGCAAATCCCAGTGCACCATGGGCCCTGACCTGCTTCTAAACTGTCTGTTGTCTCAGTGTATGCTCCGACCACGGTGTGTGATGTCTCGGCGAGAGAGACATTTTATTCACTGCTTCACTCAGTGGTTGATGGGTGTCCACGAATTGACACTCCTCTGGTCATGGGTGACTTCAATGCAGCCATTGACACTGACAGGGCTGGCTATGAGGATTGTCTCAGTTCCCATGGGTCTGGTGACCGTGGTGAAAGTGGCTCCATGTTCCTTGACTTTGCAAAAGGTCAGGGGCCTTGAATCACTGGATCCTGGTTAGAGCACCTAGAACCGCATCGTTGGACTTGGTACTCCAATACTGGTGGTGCGGTGAAGAAGATCGATCACATCCTTTTTCTACAGGTGAGGGGACGCTGGTGCACTGATGTTGTTGCCGCTCCTCCCTGTTAACAGCACTTTTCACAAAATTCGCCTAATTCTACACTTTCTTACGCTTGTTTTATTTCTTTTATTGTACGTATAGTTTGTGGATACAGCTGACTCAAATTGTATGGATCTGGCTTAATATTTACAGATTTTATGGACTCTACTTTGACTGGGAACAGCTGAGTCTGTGGATGACGGGACGAGAACCTACGAACATTTCTTTGTACCTGGCAATCTAGGACCTCGGGATGATCTGTCTCTGTGATTACATTAAATTCGCTATGCTGATCTGCTCCCGTTTCATCTTACAGTACTCTACGACTGGAAACTGATCTGATGTTCATACTAATCTGGCTTTTGGCTCCGGGGCGATCACGCCTGAAATTACCAAGCGTTACTCTTTGTGGCTGTGTATTGGAAGCTCCATATCCTGCTACCTCCTCCTGCCATGCTTTCTGCTGCTTGCTATCGCCGCTCACCTACGCTACCACACCCGCCTGTCCTACCGGTTCCGCTGTGCTGTGCTGCTTCTCCACTGCTATTCAGATAATTATTGCCCAGTATGATACTAAAATACTCTCATGACAAACTCCTTCTTATTAAACAGTTTGTCCAGAGCAAATGGTCTGACTGGAACATCCTAAAGGACGCCGGTATTTTGCAGCACCCGAAATATATACATCGCGGGTCAGGTCGCCGCCAACGCCGGGCTGCGAATGAAAAGACCACCGGCAGCATTTGCTCAGGAATACGCCGTCCTTCTCATGGCCCTGGAAATAGAAGTGTCCGTGTGCCAAATTTACATTATGTGGAAATAAACCCTGATCGCGGCTGTGTGCAAAAAGAAGCCTCATTAACTAATATTGCACTATTTAACTCGAGGTCTCTTAATGGCAAAGCATTGGTGCTGTCAGAACTCATCACTGACACCAAACTTGATATTCTGTGTTTAACGGAGACTTGGCAAAAACCAAACGAATTTGCGTCTCTCACAGAGGTGACTCCAATTGGTTTCACTTTCCACACAGAGCCTCGCAGCTCAAGACAAGGCAGTGGGCTTGCAGTAATTGTCAGAGCAGACTTAAACATTAAACGAATCCCGATTGACTGTCCATTGTCTTTTGAGTGCATGGCTCTTAAACTAATAACGAAATCAGGTTCTGTCTCACTCATTGTTCTTTATCGTCCCCCAAAATACAATGCATCCTTCTTATCTGATCTGATTGAACTTTTGACCCACCTAAGCTCTTACTCTCAGAGAATTATCCTTCTTGGTGATTTCAACATCCATATTGACATTACTACATCTAAACTGAGGAATGAATTCCTATCCTTACTGGACTGCTTTGACTTGACACAACATGTTGATTTTCCAGCCCACTCTGGCGGTCATATACTGGACCTGATCTGCATTTCTGGACTATCTGTTGCCAACATTTACAGCACTGATTTGGGACTCTCTGACCATAAAGCAGTATTTTTCACTGTCTCACTGCCTTTCCCTCCTCTTACCTGTAAACGACAAATTTCTTACAGAAACCTTAAAAATATCTGTCACTCTATCCTTTCTGGATCCATTTCGGATCTTTTACTGTCTTCACCTATTCCATCAACACTAGATAGTCTTGTTGACCAGTATAACTCAGCCCTTCATTCAGCATTAGATAAAACAGCTCCTTTAAAACATAAGGAGGTTTCCTTTAAACGTTCAGCTCCTTGGTATAATTCAGAGTTGTGATCTATGAAAGCAGCTGGCCGACGCCTTGAGAGAATGTCACGTAAGACTGGCCTCACCGTGCACATCCAGGCTTTCTCTGACCACCAAAGAGCTTACAGAGAAGCACTAACTGCTGCCAAGAACACCCACTATGGCAGAATAATAGAAAGTGGCCATGATAACCCAAGGGTTTTGTTCTCTGTAGTTAATAAACTACTCGAACCCGCATCTGGCCCAACTACCTCTTCTACTGAAGTCTGTGAGGAATTCCTCCACTTTTTCCATAACAAAATTAACGATCTAAATAATTCAACTAACATAAATACATCATCTGTTTATATCTCTCCCTGCTTTCCCATTCCATCCAGCTCCTTCTCTAAGTTCTCACCAGTCACATCTGCGTTTGTTAATAACCTGCTTTGTAAGATGAGGCCGACTACTTGTGTACTGGACCCCATCCCCACTACACTACTTAAATCCTGCCTTCATGCCATAATCCCGACTGTTACAACAATAATAAACTCATCCCTGGACACTGGCTCTGTGCCGCTCACTTTTAAAATTGCTTCTGTAACCCCAATGTTAAAAAAGTCTGGCCTTGATGCTGACAATCTTAACAATTTCCGGCCTATTTCCCACTTACCTTTCCTGTCAAAAGTTCTTGAGCGTGTTGTAGCTTCCCAACTCACCAATTACCTAACCTCTAATAATTTGATGGAACCCTTTCAGTCTGGTTTCAGGGCGCGGCACAGGTGTGAAACTGCTCTGCTACGGGTAACCAATGATTTGCTTATGGTAGCAGACTCTGGACAAACCAGCATATTAATTCTATTAAACCTCAGTGCAGCATTTGACACTGTCAGACATGACATCCTACTGTCCAGAATGGAGAACATGCTGGGTATTTCTGGCACTGCCCTCCAGTGGTTCAAGTCCTATCTGACTGATAGGCAAGAGTTTGTTAGTCTTGGCAAGAGCAGATCCAGCTCAGCGCCAGTCAGACAAGGAGGCCCTCAGGGCTCTGTCCTCGGTCCTCTACTTTTCTATATTTACATGCTTCCCCTTGGCCATATTATCCATAGCTATGGACTGGGTTATCATTTTTATGCAGATGATACTCAACTCTACTTCAATGTCAAAAGTGGAACTTCATCAGAGCTTTCTCAGCTCACAACCTGCCTTAGTGAAATTAAAACCTGGATGGAGCAGAACTCTTTAAAATTAAATTGCAATAAAACTGAACTCCTGCAAATTGGGACTAAAATGCAACTTAATAAAATGAGCTCCTTCCTAGTCCATATTGGCAGTGATCTCATCAGACCTGCCTCTACTGTAAAAAATCTTGGTGTCATTTTTGATTCCTCCCTCTCTTATTCCGCCCACATAAATCACATTAAGAAACTTTCTTACTTTCACCTCCGTAACATATCCCGTGTTCGCTCCTTCCTCTCCTTCTCTAATGCTGAGAAACTTGTCCATGCTTTTATCACATCCCGCATCGATTATTGTAATTCCTTACTGGCAAGTGCCCCTTCTAATCTTCTATCACAGCTCCAGCTTATTCAAAACTCAGCTGCAAGAGTCCTTACTTGAACCAGCAGCAGCGAGCACATAACACCCATCCTGCTCCGTCTCCACTGGCTCCCTGTGTCCTACAGAATCGAATATAAAATCCTACTAATAACATACAAAGCTTTAAATAACCTCGCGTCAAACTACATCAGTGACCTTCTCCATCACTATGTGCCTGTCCGCCCACTAAGGTCTTCTGATTCTGGTAATCTTGTTGTGCCCCTCACTAATCTACACTCCATGGGTGACAGCAGGGCCTTCAGCTGTATAGCACCCAGACTCTGGAATGACCTACCGAAATTAATCAGGTCAGCTGACTCCATGAATTCTTTTAAAAAACAACTCAAAACTCATCTGTTCAGGAAGGCTTTTAGCTCTATAATAATAATAAATTACATTTATATAGCACTTTTCTCAGTACTCAAAGCGCTATCCACACAAGGAGGAACCGGGAAGCGAACCCACAATCTTCCACAGTCTCCTTACTGCAAAGCAGCAGCACTACCACTGCGCCACCTCTACTCAACTTTATTACCCTTCTCTCAGTTTACTTCTCTGTCAAGATAACCTGTATGTGTGCGTGAGACCATCAATTATGTTGTCTGTTTTTTTTTCAGAATTCACTGTCTTAATCTTCTTTATTTATTTATCTGGTTTGTACAATGCTATATACTGTATACACTGCCGTTTTTTATTATATTCTGTAAGTGCCTTGAGCATGGGAAAGATGCTATATAAATAAAATGTATTATTATTATTATCCTTGTGGGCAGACGCTGGAGGCTCTTGCAAAACTGCAGGGTCTACAGAAGTGCCCAGTTTATGAATTCTGACCACAGCCTTGTTGTTGCTACTCTTAGGATCCATCTTAGGTCCAGTAGGTTACCACCTACCAGGAAAATGAGCCTGGACTTGGCCAGTCTCCAAGACCAGGCTGTTTCTAATAAGTTTGCACACAGATTTGTGTGAGGAACTTTCAGATTTGGGTACGACAGACGATCCTAATGCAATGTGGGAGACCTTCTGTGACAAGACCCTGAAGGTTGCTGAGGGTTGTGTTGGTGTTACTGGTGTTCCCAGAAGGAGGTGTTTCATCTCACAGGGCATCCTGGATATCATCGAGAGGAGTTGCAGCACACTGCTCAATAGCAACTCTGGTCAGCATCGGGAACTGAGAAGCTACGGCTACGAGGGCAGATAAAGAGGCATTTGTTAGAGGAATCTGTGAGCAAGTGACACACCATTTATGGTCTAGAGACCCACGTCCTGCTTACAGAGGAATCAAAGCATTACACACATCTGAATCTGTTCCTCGGAGAGTCACAGTCACGGCAGTTGATGGAACGGTCCTTACGGATGACACTACAATTGTGACCCACTTGGCTGGCTACTTTGAGCAGTTGTTCAAAGCTGATCCTCCAGCTAGGACGTTGAATATCTCTGGATTCCTGGTTCTTGAGGCTGATCCTCCAATTAGCTGTGAAACACCCAATCTCACTGAGATTGCACAGATGGTGAACCAGCTGAGTGGGGGAAAGGCTGCAGGGATCTGTGGTATCCGGAGTGAACTTCTCCAGCCAGGTGGTAAGGCGTTCCTCCTGGCATTGCAAGCAATCTTTGCTTCCATTTGGGAGACTGGCATCATTCCAACTGACTGGAAAACGGGACTTGTCCCTATCTGGAAAGGGAAGGATGATCGCCTGGATTGCAGCAACTGCAGGGGGATAACACTGCTCTCGGCACCAGGTAAGGTCCTTGCTAAGGTCATCCTCAATATGATCCATGATCACTTGCTCACCTACCAGCAAATGGAACAGTCTGGTTTTATGCCTAAGAAGTCTACCATCGACCGCATCCTGGCACTGAGTGTTCTCTCACACAAACGCAAATATTGACAGTTTCTTTGCAGCCTTTGTCAATTTTCACAAAGTGTTTGAGTCACTTGATCGAGCTGCCCTGTGGGACATCCTGAGGGTTCGCGGGATCCCATCGAGGTTGCTGGATATCATGGCTGGCCTGTACACTGGTACTGTGAGTGCTGTGCAGAGTGCAGGCAGGACCTCTGCGTTTTTCCTAATTGATTCTGGGGTTCATCAGAGGTGTGTTCTTGCTCTTACTCTGTTCAATGCTTGTATTTACTGGGTGTTGGGAAAGGTCGTGGGGTCCAGCGGCTTTGGGGCATCTGTTGGTGAAGAAAGATTCACAGATCTTGACTTTGCTGATGATGCTGTGATCTTCGCAGAGTCAATGGAGGTTCTGATCTGGGCGCTTGAGAGATTGAGCGTGGAGTCTGAGTGTCTGGGCTTACGAGTGTCCTGGATTAAAAAACAAGATCCATGGCTTTAAAGACCTCTTGGGCATAACCATCAGCAGTGTGTCTGTATGCGTAGGGAGTGTCAACCTTGTCGAGAGGTTTACTTACCTTGGCAGTGACATTCATGTCTCTGGTGACTCTTCCTATGAAGTCAGTAGATGGATTGGGAGAGCATGGGGGGTCATGAGGTCGCTGGAAAGGGGTGTGTGCTGCTCCCAATATCTATGCAAAAGGACGAAGACTGGACTCCTTTGGTACTGTGTCTCTCTGGAAAATCGTTGGGTACCGTTGGTTTGACTTTGTGTCGAATGAGAGGTTGCTCATGGAGTCCCAAATGTGGCACATTACCTGCATTGTGAGGGAGTGTCAGTTATGGCACTACGGCCATGTGGCGCGTTTCCTCGAGGGTGATCCGGCTTGTAAGATTCTCATTGTTGGGGACCTGAGTGGCTGGTCCAGGCCAAGGGGTCGCCCACGTAACACCTGGCTGCAGCAGATAGCAGGTCATTTCCGGAGGGTGGGAGTGGACCACGTGTCTGCCTGGGGAGTTGCAAACCGGTATCCCAAGTTGTTTTGTCGTGTAGTGGGTGCGGCAACACATTGTACCAGTGCATGCTCCCCAACTTGACTTGACTTGACTTGATAAATCTACAGAGAGAACACATAGGAACGGTTGTAGCTGTGAAGATCAAGAGCCTTGTTTTTAAAATTTGTTTTGACAAAAACAACTGAAGAGAGTTTGTTCTGAAGTGGAGGTAAATGCTTCATCAAGGAGTTCTTAAAACCTTTAACAAATAACAATTCCTTTGGTCTTAGCCCGGTAACTAAATAAGTTAAAAGCATCTAAAACCTTTATGAAGAAGACTGAAATGAATCTTTGGATAATGAAACTGTAATAGATTCTGCAATATGTAGATTGATTACTTTCTTATCATTCATATTTTTGTGGTAGACATTGTTGGTGTGCATAATGTACTGTTAATTGTGAATTCAGTATTTACTGTCTTCTATTATTCATATATCATTATAAGTCAAAACGGTTATATGATGGATGTAATGAATTTTGGTTTTATTATATTCTAGAGTCTACAAAGATGAGTAATACCACCATCATCGTCTCAGAATTTCTACTGGAATGTGCCATTGAATCAAACCAGAAGACCATTACGATTTCTCTTCTCACATTCATCTACTTCTTATCCACGTTTGGAAATCTTCTGGTGATTGTGGTTATAATCCTGAAACCTCATCTCCATGCTCCAATGTACATTTACATCGGCACCTTGGCAGTGATAGACCTAGCAAACAGCTCAATTCTCATCCCAAAGATGCTGTCTGTCCTTCTGCTCGGCTCTCCAGGGGTTCCTTATGCAGCCTGTGTATTGCAGATGTTTCTAATTGGTCACGTTGAGGAGATGGAGTCCTTCCTTCTAGCTTTCATGGCTGTTGATCGCTACATAGCTGTTATTTACCCTTTGCAATACGCTTCAATCATTACTAATAAAAAAATTGGCATGGGTATCTTAGTGTCAAATATTTGTGGCATAATTTTCATCTCTCCTATGCTCATTTTTATTGGTGAGCTTTCTTTTTGTCGCACCAATATCATTCCTTTCTGTTTTTGCGACTATAGTACAATGGTCCGTATATCATGTAATGAAGATCCTAAATACTTATCAACCATGTCGGCTTCTGTGGTTACCACCGGTGTCTTCCCAATCGCGTTAATTCTCCTCTCCTATAGTCGTGTTACTATAGAAGCCATGAGGATTTCTTCAGAAGGTGGGAAAAGTAAGATTTTCAACACTTGTGCCACCCACCTGCTTGTGGTCGGACTCTTTTATGGTCCAATTTCATTGGCTTTTATATTGCCTAGTGCGGGAGTGAAGATGACAACAGAAACTTACAATTTTATGTTTATTTTTGGAAATGTACTACCTCCTATGATGAACCCCATTATCTATAGTTTCAGGAATAAAGAAATAAAAAAAGGAATTCATGGACTATTTACTTTCAAAAGGTAAACTCCTAGAAAGTTGAAATAAGGGGGATTAATTATCTTATATTTAGATTTAGTAATTTTTTTTCATATTTTAACAATGCTGTTATTACAGATTGGTGGTTAGACAGTTCAAATCTGATGATGATCAAAGAGTACTTTTTAAATTTTACATCCAGAGAATGCATAGAGCCAGTCAAAAAGGCAAATAAAAATGTCATTTAATAAAAAATGTAGCAAGTAAAATCAGGAATATTATACTCAAACCATACAATGCCTGTAGGAGGCCATATCGGGAGGTTTTGCTGCAGCTTCTAGTGACCAGAACTGCATGCATTGCTCAAGTAAAGAACAGATGGAAATCAACCAGTTTATTCAGTAGTGCTGGAGGACCACATCTGTGTTTATAAAATTGTGAAAGGCATTGATTAGATGAATCTAGCAACATTTATTCTATTCAATATTGATTCAAATTCTGAAACATATTGGTAGAAAAGACTAAGAAGAGCATTCAATTAGGAATCGAGGAAGGATTACAGGAGTGTGGAACAACAAACTAACTCATGTACCTAAAGTAAAATCACTGATAACTTTCAAAAGTGTCTGGATAAGACTGGGACAACTTATCTATTAGCTAACCAGATACGCTTGATAGCTTATATTGTGTCGTCACCTGTAGATTTGTGTACATCTCTAAATGTTTATTTTTTTCTATTTACCATTGAGATTGTGAAATTAAATTTAGTTATCCTTTTTTATAGTCTGTCATGGGAGTTGTTTTTTCATTACAAATTTTGTGGTACTTTTATGGGTATTTAGAAACCACACTCTTTTTCATTTTTTACTGATGGGGTTTTACGTGTCTTGACAAAAAAAGGCCACATAGGACTTTTCAGGTGCTTCAGAGCTTCAATGTTTTACTGTTAACTTACCATCCATAACTGTTGTGACAGAAATGAGAAAGGCAGGAAATAAGTTAGTAAAGGAAAAGAACAAAAGGTGAACCAAAAATGCAGGCAAAATTCTGTGAGCTGGCCGAACTCAAGTTCAAACAAAGCCGGAACAAATCACAAATATTTGGGGCACCAGCCGGGTAATCCCTTTTAATTCTCACAAAATTATCGATAAACATAAACAGGTGTCGTCTGGTAACACTTAACATAAGGCAGTGCAGGGAACAAAACAGAAAATAGCTTCAGCGTTAATTCTATCTGACAAAGCAAAGGAAGGCTTTCCTGGAGCTGTCACTCATTAGAACTGGTCTCATCAAAAGACAAATTAGTGGAGGCACCCAGTCTTTTTATAATGGGAGGACCAGAAGAGACGGAGCTAATTTCCTTCATTGAGAGGTTTCTGGGAGCTGTGGGGAGAAAAGGAGCTGGAGTTAGCAACGGCGCCCCCTCTCACCCTGGTGGGTTACCATTTACCTTGAATGAGCCAGCAAGGAGATCCTCAGATGCACATGCGTGACAATTCGTACGCAGGAAGTCAGAAACAGAATTGTAGTCAAATATGAGTTTGGAAGGATTCATTTGGCAGGAAAACTATCTAAAGAACTCTACGATGGATTGGCACCCTCTCCAGGGTTTGATCCTGCTGGGATAAGCTCCAGTGCCCCCTGTGATCCTGGTCTGGATTAGGTGGGTTTGAAAAAGACATGACATGACAATCTAAAGAATAATGCACTGATTTGTTTGTTTTACTCCTTAAAGTCTGATGAAAAGGAAGTGATTATAATCATCTTTATACCCACAACCCCATGATACCACCAGATGTGCAATTCTGGGTTCGTTTCATAGCAACATGGTAAAAACCGCTCTATTAAATGGTGGTGCCCATGATAAACAAAATGGTATCAAGGAAAGGGCAGTAAAATATTTCAGTTTTTTAACAACATTTTATGGATTCAAAGTAATTTCAAATTCAGAATGCTTTGGTTGAAAAAACTCCTAACAAACTCATACATTTTTAATAAACATCTTAGGAAAGGCACAGACAAATTAAAGGAAAACTGCAAATCATCACAATCATACTATATAACAATGTCCCATTGTCATATCCTTTATGTGGGTTATGGAACAGACTTCTAATACAATAAAGAGCTCAACCTCTTGTAGACTTCCAGTGATCAGTTCACATTCAATTCTCTTTTGACACTTTAATAGGTTACAGCAGTCACTCCAAACTGGTCTTTTGATTCCTGAATCATTGAAGCTCATGCTCCTATATCCCTTTAAACCTTCTCTCAGTCACGTGTCTCGTAAGAAGTTTCTCCATCCTTTACAAGTCAAGCTCCTTTCTCAGTCCCTTCAATTAATGTGCACCACTCTTCCTGTTTCCCTGTAGTCCATCATAAAAACATAAGAAATTTGACCAATGAGAGGAGACCAGTCAGTTCATCTAGCCCGTTTGTTTAGCTGTTACCTAAGCTGTCCCAATATCAGCATCTCTCTGCATGCCACAGTATTTAAGAAAATTGATTTTTTCAATCCATTGTATGGATATCACTGTCCCAAGATTTTGATGAAACATGATAAATCTCATTTTGTGGTTTTGTGCTTCAGTAAGCAACAAATACAATTACAAATGTTTCCTCATTCCTGCCCAAGCTACTAATAAAATGGATCAAATGTTCAGAAAAAAATATAAATGGTCAATATTGTAATCAGTAGGGGCACCACTGACCCCCAAACTACAGACACAGCAATATCCAACACAATTCCATGTTTAAATAAATGATTTTTATTTGACAAAATGCCTTCTAGAGCCATCAGCCACTGACAATCCACAACAAATCACTTCATACTATTTCTTCCTTCCTGCAGGAGATGATGCTGAAGCTACAGAATTTCAGTCCTACCCTGGTTTATAGAAGTGGGGAACACCTATATTTAGCAGACACCTTTTCACGTGCCCCAAATAAGAATGTGACCCTTCATTCATCAGATTTTGAAATGATGTCAGTAGAGTTCACTTCATCGTATCGACTAATAGAGCTCTGAGAGCACATGGAGACAGATGCTACACTTCAGTCTCTCCATTGTGCAACACGGCCAGGGAGGTCTAGTCATGAATGTAGTAATCCACATGATGAACACACTGTGGAAGGTAACATCATCATGAAAGGCCATAGGGCTGTAACTCCACAGTCACTCCACACAGACTACTTCAAGGCCTTACACAAGGGACAAGCAACATTGGAAGGTGCAAAGAGAAGGGAAACAATTACACTGAGGACACCATATGATCATGCCGTACTTAGAACAGCCACAAAACCTACCTTCAAAAAGAGGCATTGAAACTCAATCAATGTTCCGGACTTTCCTTGGTCTATTCCTAATCAAATAATCTTACTGAAAGAGCAGGAATTTGTTTATGCACACCCCTTGGGGTCAGAGCGCAGGGTGGAGCCATTGTACAGCACCCCTGGAGCAATTGCAGGTTAAGGGCCTTGCTCAAGGGCCCAGCAGAGTAGGATCCACTTTGGATGCAGAAATGTACAAATGGAGTGAGCAATCAATTAAACACTTCATCTTTTTTTATATTTTTGCTGATTGCCATTACCTCATCTAATACATCATGTCATCTAACTCTTAGTATGCAGAATTTTACCACCTACTCCAATTAAATAAAGCCACCAGTAATTTATGACTCATGTTGAGTCTCCCATTATATATTATATACAATAGACTCGAGAGGAGTCAGATGAGGTGGCTCAGGCATCTGATCAGGACGCCTCCCTGGTGAGGTGTTCCGGGCACGTCCAACCGGGAGGAGGCCCCGGTGAAGACCCAGGACACGCTGGAGGACTATGTCTCCTGGGTGGCCTGGGAACGCCTTGGAATTCTCCCGGAAGAGCTAGAAGAAGTGGCCGGAGAGAGGGAAGTCTGAGCATCTCTGCTCAAGCTGCTGCCCCCGCAACCCGACCTCGGATAAGCGGAAGAGCATGGATGGATATATCTATACTAATAAAAGGCAAAGCCCTCACTGACTGACTGACTGACTCATCACTAATTCTCCAACTTCCCATGTAGGTAGAAGTCTGAAATTTGGCAGGCTCATTCCTTACAGTTTACTTACAAAAGTTAGGCAGGTTTTATTTCGAAATTCTACGCGTAATGGTCATAACTGGAACCTGTTTGACTGACACACTCATCACTAATTCTCCAACTTCCCGTGTAGGTAGAAGTCTGAAATTTGGCAGGCTCATTCCTTACAGCTTACTTACAAAAGTTAGGCAGGTTTTTATTTCGAAATTCTACGCGTAATGGTCATAACTGGAACCTGTTTGACTGACTCATTCATCACTAATTCTCCAACTTCCCGTGTAGGTAGAAGGCTGAAATTTGGCAGGCTCATTCCTTACAGCTTACTTACAAAAGTTAGGCAGGTTTCATTTCGAAATTCTACGTGTAATGGTCATAACTGGAACCTGTTTTTTGTCCATATACTCTAATGGAGGAGGCGGAGTCACGTATCGCGTCATCACGTATTACGTCTCCTACGTAATCACGTGAACTGAAAACGAGGAAGAGATTTACAGCACAAGTCAAACGCAGCAACGAAGGTAAATGACGTTAATTGTTGACTGTCTTTTAATACTGTGTACTTGTTGAGTGTCTTTTAATACTGTGTAAGCATACATATTAACACATGTGCAATTAAACGTGTGCATTTACGGGGTGATTTCTCAGGCTTAAAAGCTCGCCTTTTATTAAAAAGGTAAATGCAAACTCTTTTCATTCTGAAGGGCACAAACCACGTTAGATTTCAGCCGTTAAACGCGCAAAAATGTCAGTACACCAGATAAATAAGCGGAACATATTATCAGTTGTATTGTATGCTTACAATACATATAGAAATGTGTTAATCGTTAACTAATATTATGGGATGGTGTTTTTCGACTCGCGCTTTGATTTAAACGATTGCATGTCTTGGTGGGTTTGCGTAGCTTATTGTCAATATCTTTACAGCTCTTTTTAAGACTTAATTTAAAAAGGTTTTCTTTTCTTCTTAATAAAAATTTAAAAGCAGTACTTTAAAAGCAGCGCTCACTTCACTCCCTTACGGGAATCGAACCTCGGACGTCAGCGCTAGAGGCTAAGCCCCTAAAATTGCGCCACGGCGTGTGGTTCGTTTATTTGACAGCATGTAGATCGGGGTAATTACATTCACGGCATTCGTAGTCTGATTCACAATCTGATTGTATGGGTGGTTACCTACCAGGTAACACTTATGGTTAGCCAGCAAGTCATCTCGAAGTGATCACTCGAGTGAACGCAGCTTCACAAAAAAACATCCTTAACAAACTGTTATTGGTATATTTTCCCTCAATTTTAAAAGGTTTTCTTTTCTTCTTAATAAAAATTTAAAAGCAGTACTTCGCCGGTGCGAAGCGTGGGGATTTGAGCGACTGACGCATACAGACATATTCATGAGTGCAGGTACTTCGGAAAGAAAGCACCGTGTAAACCTAAACTTTAAATTAAGTTCATAGACCTACAAAAGTTTGCCATTGATTTGAGGCAAGATTGCTTTTCTCCTGTACAACTATACGTTGCATTCTTAACAGTAAGCTTGCACGGCTTGGTCATATTACAACCTGAGTGCTGAACTGACAACGTCGTATACAAACAGAACTATAACAATCGTAATAAACAAACAAAAAAAAAAAGCGAAGAACCCTTGGATTTAATAAAAAGGCTCTTTCCTTGGCGAAGCAAGGAAAAAGGAAGACCTTATATGGCGTTCATTTATAAAGCAGCGGAAAAGCTGTGTTAAGGCTACTTCACAAAAAAACAGATCCTTAACAAATTGCTATTGGGATATTTTCCCTCAATTTAAAAAGCTTTTCTTCTTCATAAAAATTTAAAAGCAGTACTTCGCGGGGATTTATATATATATATATATATATATATATATATATAGATATATATATATATATATAGATTTAGATATATATAGATATACATATATAGATATAGATATAGATATATATATATGTATGTATGTCTATATATATATATATATGTAAGCTTATAAGTACTGCCTTACTTCTCTTTAAGAAAGGAAGATGTAATGATACTTGATTTAAACGATTCCATGTCTTGGTGGGTTTGCGTAGCTTATTGTCAATATCTTTACACCTGTTTTTAAGACTTATTGACTGAAACGGGCTTTCACGAAAAAAGGGCTTTGCTACAGGATACACCCTCCACAAGTTAAGGAGGTAAAAATAAAAGTATATATTTCTGTTTTATTTAAACATTTTAAGTTTGTATGCATAGCCCCATTTGGCTGTTTTAGTTTTTTTTTTCTTTCTTCAGTAATATTTAATCTCCTTAAAGAAAAAGAACATATGCATTTTACATTTTTTGTATCTCTTTAGTAATATTTTAGTGTAAAAGGATAATCAGTATTTAAACCTTTTATGTTACTTTATAAAGTTATTTTACACAATGTTGAAAAATTAATAAGAAAGCTACATAATTTGGCAGCTGCTGCTTTAATCTATAATAATAAAAGGCAAAGCCCTCACTGACTGACTCACTCACTGACTCACTCATCACTAATTCTCCAACTTCCCGTGTAGGTGGAAGGCTGAAATTTGGCAGGCTCATTCCTTACAGGTTACTTACAAAAGTTAGGCAGGTTTCATTTCGAAATTCAAAGCGTAATGGTCATAACTGGAACATAATTTTTGTCCATACACTGTAATGGAGGAGGCGGAGTCACGTATCGCGTCATCACGCCTCCTACGTAATCACGTGAACTAAAAACAAGGAAGACATTTACAGCACGAGTCACACGCGGGAACGAAGGTAAATTACGTTAATTTTTGACTGTCTTTTAATACTGTGTGAG